>NW_026776826.1:0-40950 GCF_030936135.1 Gavia stellata
TGTAGCCTAAACAAGTTCAGAGCCCAAGTGTTTGTGGTTCGTTTTAGAGGTTACCAGTGGGAGATGAGGACCAGCAACAGCTTTCAGGGCTGGCACCTTTAGTGTAGGAGCAATCGCTGGACGTTCGCAATTTCGGTGTTGAGCTCTGGCCAGATTGAGCAGGAGAGGCTGTGTACGTTGGAAGTTTTAGTAGCCTAAACAAGTTCAGAGCCCAAGTGTTTGTGGTTCGTTTTAGAGGTTACCAGTGGGAGATGAGGACCAGCAACAGCTTTCAGGGCTGGCACCTTTAGTGCAGGAGCAATCGCTGGACGTTTGTAATATAGGTGTTGAACTTGGGCCAGCTCGAGCAGGAGAGGCTGTGTACGTTGGAAGTTTTAGTAGCCTAAACAAGTTCAGAGCCCAAGTGTTTGTGGTTCGTTTTAGAGGTTACCAGTGGGAGATGAGGACCAGCAACAGCATTCAGGTCTGGCAACTTTAGTGTAGGAGCAATCGCTGGACGTTCGCAATTTCGGTGTTGAACTTTGGCCAGCTCGAGCAGGAGAGGCTGTGTACGTTGGAAGTTTTAGTAGCCTAAACAAGTTCAGAGCCCAAGTGTTTGTGGTTCGTTTTAGAGGTTACCAGTGGGAGATGAGGACGAGCAACAGCTTTCAGGGCTGGCACCTTTAGTGTAGGAGCAATCGCTGGACGTTCGCAATTTCGGTGTTGAACTTTGGCCAGCTCGAGCAGGAGAGGCTGTGTACGTTGGAAGTTTTAGTAGCCTAAACAAGTTCAGAGCCCAAGTGTTTGTGGTTCGTTTTAGAGGTTACCAGTGGGAGATGAGGACCAGCAACAGCTTTCAGGGCTGGCACCTTTAGTGTAGGAGCAATCGCTGGACGTTCGCAATTTCGGTGTTGAGCTCTGGCCAGATTGAGCAGGAGAGGCTGTGTACGTTGGAAGTTTTAGTAGCCTAAACAAGTTCAGAGCCCAAGTGTTTGTGGTTCGTTTTCGAGGTTACCAGTGGGAGATGAGGACGAGCAAGAGCTTTCAGGGCTGGCACCTTTAGTGTAGGAGCAATCGCTGGACGTTCGCAATTTCGGTGTGGAGCTCTGGCCAGTTGTAGCAGGAGAGGCTGTGTACGTTGGAAGTTTTAGTAGCCTAAACAAGTTCAGAGCCCAAGTGTTTGTGGTTCGTTTTAGAGGTTACCAGTGGGAGATGAGGACCAGCAACAGCATTCAGGGCTGGCACCTTTAGTGCAGGAGCAATCGCTGGACGTTCCTAATATAGGTGTTGAACTTTGGCCAGCTCGAGCAGGAGAGGCTGTGTACGTTGGAAGTTTTAGTAGCCTAAACAAGTTCAGAGCCCAAGTGTTTGTGGTTTGTTTTCGAGGTTACCAGTGGGAGATGAGGACCAGCAAGAGCTTTCAGGGCTGGCACCTTTAGTGTAGGAGCAATCGCTGGACGTTCGCAATTTCGGTGTTGAGCTCTGGCCAGATTGAGCAGGAGAGGCTGTGTACGTTGGAAGTTTTAGTAGCCTAAACAAGTTCAGAGCCCAAGTGTTTGTGGTTCGTTTTCGAGGTTACCAGTGGGAGATGAGGACCAGCAAGAGCTTTCAGGGCTGGCACCTTTAGTGTAGGAGCAATCGCTGGACGTTCGCAATTTCGGTGTTGAGCTCTGGCCAGATTGAGCAGGAGAGGCTGTGTATGTTGGAAGTTTTAGTAGCCTAAACAAGTTCAGAGCCCAAGTGTTTGTGGTTCGTTTTAGAGGTTACCAGTGGGAGATGAGGACCAGCAACAGCATTCAGGGCTGGCAACTTTAGTGTAGGAGCAATCGCTGGACGTTCGCAATTTCGGTGTTGAACTTTGGGCAGCTCGAGCAGGAGAGGCTGTGTACGTTGGAAGTTTTAGTAGCCTAAACAAGTTCAGAGCCCAAGTGTTTGTGGTTCGTTTTCGAGGTTACCAGTGGGAGATGAGGACGAGCAACAGCATTCAGGGCTGGCACCTTTAGTGTAGGAGCAATCGCTGGACGTTCGCAATTTCGGTGTTGAGCTCTGGCCAGATTGAGCAGGAGAGGCTGTGTACGTTGGAAGTTTTAGTAGCCTAAACAAGTTCAGAGCCCAAGTGTTTGTGGTTCGTTTTAGAGGTTACCAGTGGGAGATGAGGACCAGCAACAGCTTTCAGGGCTGGCACCTTTAGTGCAGGAGCAATCGCTGGACGTTTGTAATATAGGTGTTGAACTTGGGCCAGCTCGATCAGGAGAGGCTGTGTACGTTGGAAGTTTTAGTAGCCTAAACAATTTCAGAGCCCAAGTGTTTGTGGTTCGTTTTAGAGGTTACCAGTGGGAGATGAGGACCAGCAACAGCATTCAGGTCTGGCAACTTTAGTGTAGGAGCAATCGCTGGACGTTCGCAATTTCGGTGTTGAACTTTGGCCAGCTCGAGCAGGAGAGGCTGTGTACGTTGGAAGTTTTAGTAGCCTAAACAAGTTCAGAGCCCAAGTGTTTGTGGTTCGTTTTAGAGGTTACCAGTGGGAGATGAGGACGAGCAACAGCTTTCAGGGCTGGCACCTTTAGTGTTGGAGCAATCGCTGGACGTTCGCAATTTCGGTGTTGAACTTTGGCCAGCTCGAGCAGGAGAGGCTGTGTACGTTGGAAGTTTTAGTAGCCTAAACAAGTTCAGAGCCCAAGTGTTTGTGGTTCGTTTTAGAGGTTACCAGTGGGAGATGAGGACCAGCAAGAGCTTTCAGGGCTGGCACCTTTAGTGTAGGAGCAATCGCTGGACGTTCGCAATTTCGGTGTTGAGCTCTGGCCAGATTGAGCAGGAGAGGCTGTGTACGTTGGAAGTTTTAGTAGCCTAAACAAGTTCAGAGCCCAAGTGTTTGTGGTTCGTTTTCGAGGTTACCAGTGGGAGATGAGGACGAGCAAGAGCTTTCAGGGCTGGCACCTTTAGTGTAGGAGCAATCGCTGGACGTTCGCAATTTCGGTGTGGAGCTCTGGCCAGTTGTAGCAGGAGAGGCTGTGTACGTTGGAAGTTTTAGTAGCCTAAACAAGTTCAGAGCCCAAGTGTTTGTGGTTCGTTTTAGAGGTTACCAGTGGGAGATGAGGACCAGCAACAGCATTCAGGGCTGGCACCTTTAGTGCAGGAGCAATCGCTGGACGTTCGTAATATAGGTGTTGAACTTTTGCCAGCTCGAGCAGGAGAGGCTGTATACGTTGGAAGTTTTAGTAGCCTAAACAAGTTCAGAGCCCAAGTGTTTGTGGTTTGTTTTCGAGGTTACCAGTGGGAGATGAGGACCAGCAAGAGCTTTCAGGGCTGGCACCTTTAGTGCAGGAGCAATCGCTGGACGTTCGCAATTTCGGTGTTGAGCTCTGGCCAGATTGAGCAGGAGAGGCTCTGTACGTTGGAAGTTTTAGTAGCCTAAACAAGTTCAGAGCCCAAGTGTTTGTGGTTCGTTTTCGAGGTTACCAGTGGGAGATGAGGACCAGCAACAGCTTTCAGGGCTGGCACCTTTAGTGTAGGAGCAATCGCTGGACGTTCGCAATTTCGGTGTTGAGCTCTGGCCAGATTGAGCAGGAGAGGCTGTGTATGTTGGAAGTTTTAGTAGCCTAAACAAGTTCAGAGCCCAAGTGTTTGTGGTTCGTTTTAGAGGTTACCAGTGGGAGATGAGGACCAGCAACAGCATTCAGGGCTGGCACCTTTCGTGTAGGAGCAATCGCTGGACGTTCGCAATTTCGGTGTTGAACTTTGGGCAGCTCGAGCAGGAGAGGCTGTGTACGTTGGAAGTTTTAGTAGCCTAAACAAGTTCAGAGCCCCAAGTGTTTGTGGTTCGTTTTCGAGGTTACCAGTGGGAGATGAGGACGAGCAACAGCATTCAGGGCTGGCACCTTTAGTGTAGGAGCAATCGCTGGACGTTCGCAATTTCGGTGTTGAGCTCTGGCCAGATTGAGCAGGAGAGGCTGTGTACGTTGGAAGTTTTAGTAGCCTAAACAAGTTCAGAGCCCAAGTGTTAGTGGTTCGTTTTAGATGTTACCAGTGGGAGATGAGGACCAGCAACAGCTTTCAGGGCTGACACCTTTAGTGTAGGAGCAATCGCTGGACGTTCGCAATTTCGGTGTTGAACTTTGGCCAGCTCGAGCAGGAGAGGCTGTGTACATTGGAAGTTTTAGTAGCCTAAACAAGTTCAGAGCCCAAGTGTTTGTGGTTCGTTTTAGAGGTTACCAGTGGGAGATGAGGACCAGCAACAGCATTCAGGGCTGGCACCTTTAGTGCAGGAGCAATCGCTGGACGTTCGTAATATAGGTGTTGAACTTTTGCCAGCTCGAGCAGGAGAGGCTGTATACGTTGGAAGTTTTAGTAGCCTAAACAAGTTCAGAGCCCAAGTGTTTGTGGTTTGTTTCGAGGTTACCAGTGGGAGATGAGGACCAGCAACAGCTTTCAGGGCTGGCACCTTTAGTGCAGGAGCAATCGCTGGACGTTCGCAATTTCGGTGTTGAGCTCTGGCCAGATTGAGCAGGAGAGGCTGTGTACGTTGGAAGTTTTAGTAGCCTAAACAAGTTCAGAGCCCAAGTGTTTGTGGTTCGTTTTCGAGGTTACCAGTGGGAGATGAGGACCAGCAACAGCTTTCAGGGCTGGCACCTTTAGTGTAGGAGCAATCGCTGGACGTTCGCAATTTCGGTGTTGAGCTCTGGCCAGATTGAGCAGGAGAGGCTGTGTATGTTGGAAGTTTTAGTAGCCTAAACAAGTTCAGAGCCCAAGTGTTTGTGGTTCGTTTTAGAGGTTACCAGTGGGAGATGAGGACCAGCAACAGCATTCAGGGCTGGCACCTTTCGTGTAGGAGCAATCGCTGGACGTTCGCAATTTCGGTGTTGAACTTTGGGCAGCTCGAGCAGGAGAGGCTGTGTACGTTGGAAGTTTTAGTAGCCTAAACAAGTTCAGAGCCCAAGTGTTTGTGGTTCGTTTTCGAGGTTACCAGTGGGAGATGAGGACGAGCAACAGCATTCAGGGCTGGCACCTTTAGTGTAGGAGCAATCGCTGGACGTTCGCAATTTCGGTGTTGAGCTCTGGCCAGATTGAGCAGGAGAGGCTGTGTACGTTGGAAGTTTTAGTAGCCTAAACAAGTTCAGAGCCCAAGTGTTAGTGGTTCGTTTTAGATGTTACCAGTGGGAGATGAGGACCAGCAACAGCTTTCAGGGCTGACACCTTTAGTGCAGGAGCAATCGCTGGACGTTCGCAATTTCGGTGTTGAGCTCTGGCCAGATTGAGCAGGAGAGGCTGTGTACGTTGGAAGTTTTAGTAGCCTAAACAAGTTCAGAGCCCAAGTGTTTGTGGTTCGTTTTAGAGGTTACCAGTGGGAGATGAGGACCAGCAACAGCTTTCAGGGCTGGCACCTTTAGTGTAGGAGCAATCGCTGGACGTTCGCAAGTTCGGTGTTGAACTTTGGGCAGCTCGAGCAGGAGAGGCTGTGTACGTTGGAAGTTTTAGTAGCCTAAACAAGTTCAGAGCCCAAGTGTTTGTGGTTCGTTTTAGAGGTTACCAGTGGGAGATGAGGACCAGCAAGAGCTTTCAGGGCTGGCACCTTTAGTGTAGGAGCAATCGCTGGACGTTCGCAATTTCGGTGTTGAACTTTGGCCAGCTCGAGCAGGAGAGGCTGTGTACGTTGGAAGTTTTAGTAGCCTAAACAAGTTCAGAGCCCAAGTGTTTGTGGTTCATTTTCGAGGTTACCAGTGGGAGATGAGGACCAGCAACAGCTTTCAGGGCTGGCACCTTTAGTGTAGGAGCAATCGCTGGACGTTCGCAATTTCGGTGTTGAGCTCTGGCCAGCTCGAGCAGGAGAGGCTGTGTACGTTGGAAGTTTTCGTAGCCTAAACAAGTTCAGAGCCCAAGTGTTAGTGGTTCGTTTTAGAGGTTACCAGTGGGAGATGAGGACCAGCAAGAGCTTTCAGGGCTGGCACCTTTAGTGTAGGAGCAATCGCTGGACGTTCGCAATTTCGGTGTTGAACTTTGGGCAGCTCGAGCAGGAGAGGCTGTGTACGTTGGAAGTTTTAGTAGCCTAAACAAGTTCAGAGCCCAAGTGTTTGTGGTTCGTTTTAGCGGTTACCAGTGGGAGATGAGGACCAGCAAGAGCTTTCAGGGCTGGCACCTTTAGTGCAGGAGCAATCGCTGGACGTTCGCAATTTCGGTGTTGAGCTCTGGCCAGATTGAGCAGGAGAGGCTGTGTACGTTGGAAGTTTTAGTAGCCTAAACAAGTTCAGAGCCCAAGTGTTTGTGGTTCGTTTTCGAGGTTACCAGTGGGAGATGAGGACGAGCAACAGCTTTCAGGGCTTGCACCTTTAGTGTAGGAGCAATCGCTGGACGTTCGCAATTTCGGTGTTGAGCTCTGGCCAGATTGAGCAGGAGAGGCTGTGTACGTTGGAAGTTTTAGTAGCCTAAACAAGTTCAGAGCCCAAGTGTTAGTGGTTCGTTTTAGAGGTTACCAGTGGGAGATGAGGACCAGCAAGAGCTTTCAGGGCTGGCACCTTTAGTGTAGGAGCAATCGCTGGACGTTCGCAATTTCGGTGTTGAGCTCTGGCCAGATTGAGCAGGAGAGGCTGTGTATGTTGGAAGTTTTAGTAGCCTAAACAAGTTCAGAGCCCAAGTGTTTGTGGTTCGTTTTAGAGGTTACCAGTGGGAGATGAGGACCAGCAACAGCATTCAGGGCTGGCAACTTTAGTGTAGGAGCAATCGCTGGACGTTCGCAATTTCGGTGTTGAACTTTGGGCAGCTCGAGCAGGAGAGGCTGTGTACGTTGGAAGTTTTAGTAGCCTAAACAAGTTCAGAGCCCAAGTGTTTGTGGTTCGTTTTCGAGGTTACCAGTGGGAGATGAGGACGAGCAACAGCATTCAGGGCTGGCACCTTTAGTGTAGGAGCAATCGCTGGACGTTCGCAATTTCGGTGTTGAGCTCTGGCCAGATTGAGCAGGAGAGGCTGTGTACGTTGGAAGTTTTAGTAGCCTAAACAAGTTCAGAGCCCAAGTGTTTGTGGTTCGTTTTAGAGGTTACCAGTGGGAGATGAGGACCAGCAACAGCTTTCAGGGCTGGCACCTTTAGTGCAGGAGCAATCGCTGGACGTTTGTAATATAGGTGTTGAACTTGGGCCAGCTCGATCAGGAGAGGCTGTGTACGTTGGAAGTTTTAGTAGCCTAAACAATTTCAGAGCCCAAGTGTTTGTGGTTCGTTTTAGAGGTTACCAGTGGGAGATGAGGACCAGCAACAGCATTCAGGGCTGGCAACTTTAGTGTAGGAGCAATCGCTGGACGTTCGCAATTTCGGTGTTGAACTTTGGCCAGCTCGAGCAGGAGAGGCTGTGTACGTTGGAAGTTTTAGTAGCCTAAACAAGTTCAGAGCCCAAGTGTTTGTGGTTCGTTTTAGAGGTTACCAGTGGGAGATGAGGACGAGCAACAGCTTTCAGGGCTGGCACCTTTAGTGTTGGAGCAATCGCTGGACGTTCGCAATTTCGGTGTTGAACTTTGGCCAGCTCGAGCAGGAGAGGCTGTGTACGTTGGAAGTTTTAGTAGCCTAAACAAGTTCAGAGCCCAAGTGTTTGTGGTTCGTTTTAGAGGTTACCAGTGGGAGATGAGGACCAGCAAGAGCTTTCAGGGCTGGCACCTTTAGTGTAGGAGCAATCGCTGGACGTTCGCAATTTCGGTGTTGAGCTCTGGCCAGATTGAGCAGGAGAGGCTGTGTACGTTGGAAGTTTTAGTAGCCTAAACAAGTTCAGAGCCCAAGTGTTTGTGGTTCGTTTTCGAGGTTACCAGTGGGAGATGAGGACGAGCAAGAGCTTTCAGGGCTGGCACCTTTAGTGTAGGAGCAATCGCTGGACGTTCGCAATTTCGGTGTGGAGCTCTGGCCAGTTGTAGCAGGAGAGGCTGTGTACGTTGGAAGTTTTAGTAGCCTAAACAAGTTCAGAGCCCAAGTGTTTGTGGTTCGTTTTAGAGGTTACCAGTGGGAGATGAGGACCAGCAACAGCATTCAGGGCTGGCACCTTTAGTGCAGGAGCAATCGCTGGACGTTCGTAATATAGGTGTTGAACTTTTGCCAGCTCGAGCAGGAGAGGCTGTATACGTTGGAAGTTTTAGTAGCCTAAACAAGTTCAGAGCCCAAGTGTTTGTGGTTTGTTTTCGAGGTTACCAGTGGGAGATGAGGACCAGCAAGAGCTTTCAGGGCTGGCACCTTTAGTGCAGGAGCAATCGCTGGACGTTCGCAATTTCGGTGTTGAGCTCTGGCCAGATTGAGCAGGAGAGGCTGTGTACGTTGGAAGTTTTAGTAGCCTAAACAAGTTCAGAGCCCAAGTGTTTGTGGTTCGTTTTCGAGGTTACCAGTGGGAGATGAGGACCAGCAACAGCTTTCAGGGCTGGCACCTTTAGTGTAGGAGCAATCGCTGGACGTTCGCAATTTCGGTGTTGAGCTCTGGCCAGATTGAGCAGGAGAGGCTGTGTACGTTGGAAGTTTTAGTAGCCTAAACAAGTTCAGAGCCCAAGTGTTTGTGGTTCGTTTTAGAGGTTACCAGTGGGAGATGAGGACCAGCAACAGCATTCAGGGCTGGCACCTTTCGTGTAGGAGCAATCGCTGGACGTTCGCAATTTCGGTGTTGAACTTTGGGCAGCTCGAGCAGGAGAGGCTGTGTACGTTGGAAGTTTTAGTAGCCTAAACAAGTTCAGAGCCCAAGTGTTTGTGGTTCGTTTTCGAGGTTACCAGTGGGAGATGAGGACGAGCAACAGCATTCAGGGCTGGCACCTTTAGTGTAGGAGCAATCGCTGGACGTTCGCAATTTCGGTGTTGAGCTCTGGCCAGATTGAGCAGGAGAGGCTGTGTACGTTGGAAGTTTTAGTAGCCTAAACAAGTTCAGAGCCCAAGTGTTAGTGGTTCGTTTTAGATGTTACCAGTGGGAGATGAGGACCAGCAACAGCTTTCAGGGCTGACACCTTTAGTGCAGGAGCAATCGCTGGACGTTCGCAATTTCGGTGTTGAGCTCTGGCCAGATTGAGCAGGAGAGGCTGTGTACGTTGGAAGTTTTAGTAGCCTAAACAAGTTCAGAGCCCAAGTGTTTGTGGTTCGTTTTAGAGGTTACCAGTGGGAGATGAGGACCAGCAACAGCTTTCAGGGCTGGCACCTTTAGTGTAGGAGCAATCGCTGGACGTTCGCAAGTTCGGTGTTGAACTTTGGGCAGCTCGAGCAGGAGAGGCTGTGTACGTTGGAAGTTTTAGTAGCCTAAACAAGTTCAGAGCCCAAGTGTTTGTGGTTCGTTTTAGAGGTTACCAGTGGGAGATGAGGACCAGCAAGAGCTTTCAGGGCTGGCACCTTTAGTGTAGGAGCAATCGCTGGACGTTCGCAATTTCGGTGTTGAACTTTGGCCAGCTCGAGCAGGAGAGGCTGTGTACGTTGGAAGTTTTAGTAGCCTAAACAAGTTCAGAGCCCAAGTGTTTGTGGTTCATTTTCGAGGTTACCAGTGGGAGATGAGGACCAGCAACAGCTTTCAGGGCTGGCACCTTTAGTGTAGGAGCAATCGCTGGACGTTCGCAATTTCGGTGTTGAGCTCTGGCCAGCTCGAGCAGGAGAGGCTGTGTACGTTGGAAGTTTTCGTAGCCTAAACAAGTTCAGAGCCCAAGTGTTAGTGGTTCGTTTTAGAGGTTACCAGTGGGAGATGAGGACCAGCAAGAGCTTTCAGGGCTGGCACCTTTAGTGTAGGAGCAATCGCTGGACGTTCGCCATTTCGGTGTTGAACTTTGGGCAGCTCGAGCAGGAGAGGCTGTGTACGTTGGAAGTTTTAGTAGCCTAAACAAGTTCAGAGCCCAAGTGTTTGTGGTTCGTTTTAGCGGTTACCAGTGGGAGATGAGGACCAGCAAGAGCTTTCAGGGCTGGCACCTTTAGTGCAGGAGCAATCGCTGGACGTTCGCAATTTCGGTGTTGAGCTCTGGCCAGATTGAGCAGGAGAGGCTGTGTACGTTGGAAGATTTAGTAGCCTAAACAAGTTCAGAGCCCAAGTGTTTGTGGTTCGTTTTCGAGGTTACCAGTGGGAGATGAGGACGAGCAACAGCTTTCAGGGCTTGCACCTTTAGTGTAGGAGCAATCGCTGGACGTTCGCAATTTCGGTGTTGAGCTCTGGCCAGATTGAGCAGGAGAGGCTGTGTACGTTGGAAGTTTTAGTAGCCTAAACAAGTTCAGAGCCCAAGTGTTAGTGGTTCGTTTTAGAGGTTACCAGTGGGAGATGAGGACCAGCAAGAGCTTTCAGGGCTGGCACCTTTAGTGTAGGAGCAATCGCTGGACGTTCGCAATTTCGGTGTTGAAATTTGGCCAGCTCGAGCAGGAGAGGCTGTGTACGTTGGAAGTTTTAGTAGCCTAAACAAGTTCAGAGCCCAAGTGTTTGTGGTTCGTTTTCGAGGTTACCAGTGGGAGATGAGGACCAGCAACAGCATTCAGGGCTGGCACCTTTCGTGTAGGAGCAATCGCTGGACGTTCGCAATTTCGGTGTTGAACTTTGGCCAGCTCGAGCAGGAGAGGCTGTGTACGTTGGAAGTTTTAGTAGCCTAAACAAGTTCAGAGCCCAAGTGTTTGTGGTTCGTTTTCGAGGTTACCAGTGGGAGATGAGGACCAGCAACAGCATTCAGGGCTGGCACCTTTAGTGTAGGAGCAATCGCTGGATGTTCGCAATTTCGGTGTTGAGCTCTGGCCAGATTGAGCAGGAGAGGCTGTGTACGTTGGAAGTTTTAGTAGCCTAAACAAGTTCAGAGCCCAAGTGTTTGTGGTTCGTTTTAGAGGTTACCAGTGGGAGATGAGGACCAGCAACAGCATTCAGGGCTGGCACCTTTAGTGCAGGAGCAATCGCTGGACGTTCGCAATTTCGGTGTTGAGCTCTGGCCAGATTGAGCAGGAGAGGCTGTGTACATCGGAAGTTTTAGTAGCCTAAACAAGTTCAGAGCCCAAGTGTTTGTGGTTTGTTTTAGAGGTTACCAGTGGGAGATGAGGACCAGCAAGAGCTTTCAGGGCTGGCACCTTTAGTGTAGGAGCAATCGCTGGACGTTCGCAATTTCGGTGTTGAACTTTGGCCAGCTCGATCAGGAGAGGCTGTGTACGTTGGAAGTTTTAGTAGCCTAAACAAGTTCAGAGCCCAAGTGTTTGTGGTTCGTTTTAGAGGTTACCAGTGGGAGATGAGGACCAGCAACAGCTTTCAGGGCTGGCACCTTTAGTGCAGGAGCAATCGCTGGACGTTCGCAATTTTGGTGTTGAGCTCTGGCCAGATTGAGCAGGAGAGGCTGTGTACGTTGGAAGTTTTAGTAGCCTAAACAAGTTCAGAGCCCAAGTGTTTGTGGTTCGTTTTAGAGGTTACCAGTGGGAGATGAGGACCAGCAAGAGCTTTCAGGGCTGGCACCTTTAGTGTAGGAGCAATCGCTGGACGTTCGCAATTTCGGTGTTGAGCTCTGGCCAGATTGAGCAGGAGAGGCTGTGTACGTTGGAAGTTTTAGTAGCCTAAACAAGTTCAGAGCCCAAGTGTTTGTGGTTCGTTTTAGAGGTTACCAGTGGGAGATGAGGACCAGCAACAGCATTCAGGGCTGGCACCTTTAGTGTAGGAGCAATCGCTGGACGTTCGCAATTTCGGTGTTGAACTTTGGGCAGCTCGAGCAGGAGAGGCTGTGTACGTTGGAAGTTTTAGTAGCCTAAACAAGTTCAGAGCCCAAGTGTTTGTGGTTCGTTTTAGAGGTTACCAGTGGGAGATGAGGACGAGCAACAGCATTCAGGGCTGGCACCTTTAGTGTAGGAGCAATCGCTGGACGTTCGCAATTTCAGTGTTGAACTTTGGCCAGCTCGAGCAGGAGAGGCTGTGTACGTTGGAAGTTTTAGTAGCCTAAACAAGTTCAGAGCCCAAGTGTTTGTGGTTCTTTTTCGAGGTTACCAGTGGGAGATGAGGACCAGCAAGAGCTTTCAGGGCTGGCACCTTTAGTGTAGGAGCAATCGCTGGACGTTCGCAATTTCGGTGTTGAGCTCTGGCCAGCTCGAACAGGAGAGGCTGTGTACATTGGAAGTTTTAGTAGCCTAAACAAGTTCAGAGCCCAAGTGTTTGTGGTTCGTTTTCGAGGTTACCAGTGGGAGATGAGGACCAGCAACAGAATTCAGGGCTGGCACCTTTAGTGTAGGAGCAATCGCTGGACGTTCGCAATTTCGGTGTTGAACTTTGGGCAGCTCGAGCAGGAGAGGCTGTGTACGTTGGAAGTTTTAGTAGCCTAAACAAGTTCAGAGCCCAAGTGTTTGTGGTTCGTTTTAGAGGTTACCAGTGGGAGATGAGGACCAGCAACAGCATTCAGGGCTGGCACCTTTAGTGCAGGAGCAATCGCTGGACGTTCGCAATTTCGGTGTTGAGCTCTGGCCAGATTGAGCAGGAGAGGCTGTGTACATCGGAAGTTTTAGTAGCCTAAACAAGTTCAGAGCCCAAGTGTTTGTGGTTCGTTTTCGAGGTTACCAGTGGGAGATGAGGACCAGCAAGAGCTTTCAGGGCTGGCACCTTTAGTGTAGGAGCAATCGCTGGACGTTCGCAATTTCGGTGTTGAACTTTGGGCAGCTCGAGCAGGAGAGGCTGTGTACGTTGGAAGTTTTAGTAGCCTAAACAAGTTCAGAGCCCAAGTGTTTGTGGTTCGTTTTAGAGGTTACCAGTGGGAGATGAGGACCAGCAACAGCTTTCAGGGCTGGCACCTTTAGTGCAGGAGCAATCGCTGGACGTTCGCAATTTTGGTGTTGAGCTCTGGCCAGATTGAGCAGGAGAGGCTGTGTACGTTGGAAGTTTTAGTAGCCTAAACAAGTTCAGAGCCCAAGTGTTTGTGGTTCGTTTTAGAGGTTACCAGTGGGAGATGAGGACCAGCAAGAGCTTTCAGGGCTGGCACCTTTAGTGTAGGAGCAATCGCTGGACGTTCGCAATTTCGGTGTTGAACTTTGGGCAGCTCGAGCAGGAGAGGCTGTGTACGTTGGAAGTTTTAGTAGCCTAAACAAGTTCAGAGCCCAAGTGTTTGTGGTTCGTTTTAGAGGTTACCAGTGGGAGATGAGGACCAGCAACAGCATTCAGGGCTGGCACCTTTAGTGTAGGAGCAATCGCTGGACGTTCGCAATTTCGGTGTTGAACTTTGGGCAGCTCGAGCAGGAGAGGCTGTGTACGTTGGAAGTTTTAGTAGCCTAAACAAGTTCAGAGCCCAAGTGTTTGTGGTTCGTTTTCGAGGTTACCAGTGGGAGATGAGGACGAGCAACAGCATTCAGGGCTGGCACCTTTAGTGTAGGAGCAATCGCTGGACGTTCGCAATTTCAGTGTTGAACTTTGGCCAGCTCGAGCAGGAGAGGCTGTGTACGTTGGAAGTTTTAGTAGCCTAAACAAGTTCAGAGCCCAAGTGTTTGTGGTTCTTTTTCGAGGTTACCAGTGGGAGATGAGGACCAGCAAGAGCTTTCAGGGCTGGCACCTTTAGTGTAGGAGCAATCGCTGGACGTTTGCAATTTCGGTGTTGAGCTCTGGCCAGCTCGAACAGGAGAGGCTGTGTACATTGGAAGTTTTAGTAGCCTAAACAAGTTCAGAGCCCAAGTGTTTGTGGTTCGTTTTCGAGGTTACCAGTGGGAGCTGAGGACCAGCAACAGAATTCAGGGCTGGCAACTTTAGTGTAGGAGCAATCGCTGGACGTTCGCAATTTCGGTGTTGAACTTTGGGCAGCTCGAGCAGGAGAGGCTGTGTACGTTGGAAGTTTTAGTAGCCTAAACAAGTTCAGAGCCCAAGTGTTTGTGGTTCGTTTTCGAGGTTACCAGTGGGAGATGAGGACCAGCAACAGCATTCAGGGCTGGCACCTTTAGTGTAGGAGCAATCGCTGGACGTTCGCAATTTCGGTGTTGAGCTCTGGCCAGATTGAGCAGGAGAGGCTGTGTACGTTGGAAGTTTTAGTAGCCTAAACAAGTTCAGAGCCCAAGTGTTTGTGGTTCGTTTTAGAGGTTACCAGTGGGAGATGAGGACCAGCAAGAGCTTTCAGGGCTGGCACCTTTAGTGTAGGAGCAATCGCTGGACGTTCGCAATTTCAGTGTTGAACTTCGGGCAGCTCGAGCAGGAGAGGCTGTGTACGTTGGAAGTTTTAGAAGCCTAAACAAGTTCAGAGCCCAAGTGTTTGTGGTTCGTTTTAGAGGTTACCAGTGGGAGATGAGGACCAGCAACAGCATTCAGGGCTGGCACCTTTAGTGTAGGAGCAATCGCTGGACGTTCGCAATTTCGGTGTTGAGCTCTGGCCAGATTGAGCAGGAGAGGCTGTGTACATCGGAAGTTTTAGTAGCCTAAACAAGTTCAGAGCCCAAGTGTTTGTGGTTCGTTTTCGAGGTTACCAGTGGGAGATGAGGACGAGCAACTACTTTCAGGGCTGGCACCTTTAGTGTAGGAGCAATCGCTGGACGTTCGCAATTTCGGTGTTGAACTTTGGACAGCTCGATCAGGAGAGGCTGTGTACGTTGGAAGTTTTAGTAGCCTAAACAAGTTCAGAGCCCAAGTGTTTGTGGTTCGTTTTAGAGGTTACCAGTGGGAGATGAGGACCAGCAACAGCTTTCAGGGCTGGCACCTTTAGTGTAGGAGCAATCGCTGGACGTTCGCAATTTTGGTGTTGAGCTCTGGCCAGATTGAGCAGGAGAGGCTATGTACGTTGGAAGTTTTAGTAGCCTAAACAAGTTCAGAGCCCAAGTGTTTGTGGTTCGTTTTCGAGGTTACCAGTGGGAGATGAGGACCAGCAACAGCATTCAGGGCTGGCACCTTTAGTGTAGGAGCAATCGCTGGACGTTCGCAATTTCGGTGTTGAACTTTGGGCAGCTCGAGCAGGAGAGGCTGTGTACGTTGGAAGTTTTCGTAGCCTAAACAAGTTCAGAGCCCAAGTGTTTGTGGTTCGTTTTAGAGGTTACCAGTGGGAGATGAGGACCAGCAACAGCATTCAGGTCTGGCAACTTTAGTGTAGGAGCAATCGCTGGACGTTCGCAATTTCGGTGTTGAACTTTGGCCAGCTCGAGCAGGAGAGGCTGTGTACGTTGGAAGTTTTAGTAGCCTAAACAAGTTCAGAGCCCAAGTGTTTGTGGTTCGTTTTAGAGGTTACCAGTGGGAGATGAGGACGAGCAACAGCTTTCAGGGCTGGCACCTTTAGTGTTGGAGCAATCGCTGGACGTTCGCAATTTCGGTGTTGAACTTTGGCCAGCTCGAGCAGGAGAGGCTGTGTACGTTGGAAGTTTTAGTAGCCTAAACAAGTTCAGAGCCCAAGTGTTTGTGGTTCGTTTTAGAGGTTACCAGTGGGAGATGAGGACCAGCAAGAGCTTTCAGGGCTGGCACCTTTAGTGTAGGAGCAATCGCTGGACGTTCGCAATTTCAGTGTTGAACTTTGGCCAGCTCGAGCAGGAGAGGCTGTGTACGTTGGAAGTTTTAGTAGCCTAAACAAGTTCAGAGCCCAAGTGTTTGTGGTTCTTTTTCGAGGTTACCAGTGGGAGATGAGGACCAGCAAGAGCTTTCAGGGCTGGCACCTTTAGTGTAGGAGCAATCGCTGGACGTTTGCAATTTCGGTGTTGAGCTCTGGCCAGCTCGAGCAGGAGAGGCTGTGTACGTTGGAAGTTTTAGTAGCCTAAACAAGTTCAGAGCCCAAGTGTTTGTGGTTCGTTTTCGAGGTTACCAGTGGGAGATGAGGACCAGCAACAGAATTCAGGGCTGGCAACTTTAGTGTAGGAGCAATCGCTGGACGTTCGCAATTTCGGTGTTGAACTTTGGGCAGCTCGAGCAGGAGAGGCTGTGTACGTTGGAAGTTTTGGTAGCCTAAACAAGTTCAGAGCCCAAGTGTTTGTGGTTCGTTTTCGAGGTTACCAGTGGGAGATGAGGACCAGCAACAGCATTCAGGGCTGGCACCTTTAGTGTAGGAGCAATCGCTGGATGTTCGCAATTTCGGTGTTGAGCTCTGGCCAGATTGAGCAGGAGAGGCTGTGTACGTTGGAAGTTTTAGTAGCCTAAACAAGTTCAGAGCCCAAGTGTTTGTGGTTCGTTTTAGAGGTTACCAGTGGGAGATGAGGACCAGCAAGAGCTTTCAGGGTTGGCACCTTTAGTGTAGGAGCAATCGCTGGACGTTCGCAATTTCGGTGTTGAACTTTGGCCAGCTCGAGCAGGAGAGGCTGTGTACGTTGGAAGTTTTAGTAGCCTAAACAAGTTCAGAGCCCAAGTGTTTGTGGTTCGTTTTCGAGGTTACCAGTGGGAGATGAGGACCAGCAACAGCATTCAGGGCTGGCACCTTTAGTGTAGGAGCAATCGCTGGACGTTCGCAATTTCGGTGTTGAGCTCTGGCCAGATTGAGCAGGAGAGGCTGTGTACATCGGAAGTTTTAGTAGCCTAAACAAGTTCAGAGCCCAAGTGTTTGTGGTTCGTTTTCGAGGTTACCAGTGGGAGATGAGGACCAGCAACAGCATTCAGGGCTGGCACCTTTCGTGTAGGAGCAATCGCTGGACGTTCGCAATTTCGGTGTTGAACTTTGGGCAGCTCGAGCAGGAGAGGCTGTGTACGTTGGAAGTTTTAGTAGCCTAAACAAGTTCAGAGCCCAAGTGTTTGTGGTTCGTTTTAGAGGTTACCAGTGGGAGATGAGGACCAGCAACAGCATTCAGGTCTGGCACCTTTAGTGTAGGAGCAATCGCTGGATGTTCGCAATTTCGGTGTTGAGCTCTGGCCAGATTGAGCAGGAGAGGCTGTGTACGTTGGAAGTTTTAGTAGCCTAAACAAGTTCAGAGCCCAAGTGTTTGTGGTTCGTTTTAGAGGTTACCAGTGGGAGATGAGGACCAGCAAGAGCTTTCAGGGCTGGCACCTTTAGTGTAGGAGCAATCGCTGGACGTTCGCAATTTCGGTGTTGAACTTTGGGCAGCTCGAGCAGGAGAGGCTGTGTACGTTGGAAGTTTTAGTAGCCTAAACAAGTTCAGAGCCCAAGTGTTTGTGGTTCGTTTTAGAGGTTACCAGTGGGAGATGAGGACCAGCAACAGCATTCAGGGCTGGCACCTTTAGTGCAGGAGCAATCGCTGGACGTTCGCAATTTCGGTGTTGAGCTCTGGCCAGATTGAGCAGGAGAGGCTGTGTACATCGGAAGTTTTAGTAGCCTAAACAAGTTCAGAGCCCAAGTGTTTGTGGTTCGTTTTCGAGGTTACCAGTGGGAGATGAGGACCAGCAAGAGCTTTCAGGGCTGGCACCTTTAGTGTAGGAGCAATCGCTGGACGTTCGCAATTTCGGTGTTGAACTTTGGGCAGCTCGATCAGGAGAGGCTGTGTACGTTGGAAGTTTTAGTAGCCTAAACAAGTTCAGAGCCCAAGTGTTTGTGGTTCGTTTTAGAGGTTACCAGTGGGAGATGAGGACCAGCAACAGCTTTCAGGGCTGGCACCTTTAGTGCAGGAGCAATCGCTGGACGTTCGCAATTTTGGTGTTGAGCTCTGGCCAGATTGAGCAGGAGAGGCTGTGTACGTTGGAAGTTTTAGTAGCCTAAACAAGTTCAGAGCCCAAGTGTTTGTGGTTCGTTTTAGAGGTTACCAGTGGGAGATGAGGACCAGCAAGAGCTTTCAGGGCTGGCACCTTTAGTGTAGGAGCAATCGCTGGACGTTCGCAATTTCGGTGTTGAACTTTGGGCAGCTCGAGCAGGAGAGGCTGTGTACGTTGGAAGTTTTAGTAGCCTAAACAAGTTCAGAGCCCAAGTGTTTGTGGTTCGTTTTAGAGGTTACCAGTGGGAGATGAGGACCAGCAACAGCATTCAGGGCTGGCACCTTTAGTGTAGGAGCAATCGCTGGACGTTCGCAATTTCGGTGTTGAGCTCTGGCCAGCTCGAACAGGAGAGGCTGTGTACATTGGAAGTTTTAGTAGCCTAAACAAGTTCAGAGCCCAAGTGTTTGTGGTTCGTTTTCGAGGTTACCAGTGGGAGCTGAGGACCAGCAACAGAATTCAGGGCTGGCAACTTTAGTGTAGGAGCAATCGCTGGACGTTCGCAATTTCGGTGTTGAACTTTGGGCAGCTCGAGCAGGAGAGGCTGTGTACGTTGGAAGTTTTAGTAGCCTAAACAAGTTCAGAGCCCAAGTGTTTGTGGTTCGTTTTCGAGGTTACCAGTGGGAGATGAGGACCAGCAACAGCATTCAGGGCTGGCACCTTTAGTGTAGGAGCAATCGCTGGACGTTCGCAATTTCGGTGTTGAGCTCTGGCCAGATTGAGCAGGAGAGGCTGTGTACGTTGGAAGTTTTAGTAGCCTAAACAAGTTCAGAGCCCAAGTGTTTGTGGTTCGTTTTAGAGGTTACCAGTGGGAGATGAGGACCAGCAAGAGCTTTCAGGGCTGGCACCTTTAGTGTAGGAGCAATCGCTGGACGTTCGCAATTTCAGTGTTGAACTTCGGGCAGCTCGAGCAGGAGAGGCTGTGTACGTTGGAAGTTTTAGAAGCCTAAACAAGTTCAGAGCCCAAGTGTTTGTGGTTCGTTTTAGAGGTTACCAGTGGGAGATGAGGACCAGCAACAGCATTCAGGGCTGGCACCTTTAGTGTAGGAGCAATCGCTGGACGTTCGCAATTTCGGTGTTGAGCTCTGGCCAGATTGAGCAGGAGAGGCTGTGTACATCGGAAGTTTTAGTAGCCTAAACAAGTTCAGAGCCCAAGTGTTTGTGGTTCGTTTTCGAGGTTACCAGTGGGAGATGAGGACGAGCAACTACTTTCAGGGCTGGCACCTTTAGTGTAGGAGCAATCGCTGGACGTTCGCAATTTCGGTGTTGAACTTTGGACAGCTCGATCAGGAGAGGCTGTGTACGTTGGAAGTTTTAGTAGCCTAAACAAGTTCAGAGCCCAAGTGTTTGTGGTTCGTTTTAGAGGTTACCAGTGGGAGATGAGGACCAGCAACAGCTTTCAGGGCTGGCACCTTTAGTGTAGGAGCAATCGCTGGACGTTCGCAATTTTGGTGTTGAGCTCTGGCCAGATTGAGCAGGAGAGGCTATGTACGTTGGAAGTTTTAGTAGCCTAAACAAGTTCAGAGCCCAAGTGTTTGTGGTTCGTTTTCGAGGTTACCAGTGGGAGATGAGGACCAGCAACAGCTTTCAGGGCTGGCACCTTTAGTGTAGGAGCAATCGCTGGACGTTCGCAATTTCGGTGTTGAACTTTGGGCAGCTCGAGCAGGAGAGGCTGTGTACGTTGGAAGTTTTCGTAGCCTAAACAAGTTCAGAGCCCAAGTGTTTGTGGTTCGTTTTAGAGGTTACCAGTGGGAGATGAGGACCAGCAACAGCATTCAGGTCTGGCAACTTTAGTGTAGGAGCAATCGCTGGACGTTCGCAATTTCGGTGTTGAACTTTGGCCAGCTCGAGCAGGAGAGGCTGTGTACGTTGGAAGTTTTAGTAGCCTAAACAAGTTCAGAGCCCAAGTGTTTGTGGTTCGTTTTAGAGGTTACCAGTGGGAGATGAGGACGAGCAACAGCTTTCAGGGCTGGCACCTTTAGTGTTGGAGCAATCGCTGGACGTTCGCAATTTCGGTGTTGAACTTTGGCCAGCTCGAGCAGGAGAGGCTGTGTACGTTGGAAGTTTTAGTAGCCTAAACAAGTTCAGAGCCCAAGTGTTTGTGGTTCGTTTTAGAGGTTACCAGTGGGAGATGAGGACCAGCAAGAGCTTTCAGGGCTGGCACCTTTAGTGTAGGAGCAATCGCTGGACGTTCGCAATTTCAGTGTTGAACTTTGGCCAGCTCGAGCAGGAGAGGCTGTGTACGTTGGAAGTTTTAGTAGCCTAAACAAGTTCAGAGCCCAAGTGTTTGTGGTTCTTTTTCGAGGTTACCAGTGGGAGATGAGGACCAGCAAGAGCTTTCAGGGCTGGCACCTTTAGTGTAGGAGCAATCGCTGGACGTTTGCAATTTCGGTGTTGAGCTCTGGCCAGCTCGAGCAGGAGAGGCTGTGTACGTTGGAAGTTTTAGTAGCCTAAACAAGTTCAGAGCCCAAGTGTTTGTGGTTCGTTTTCGAGGTTACCAGTGGGAGATGAGGACCAGCAACAGCTTTCAGGGCTGGCAACTTTAGTGTAGGAGCAATCGCTGGACGTTCGCAATTTCGGTGTTGAACTTTGGGCAGCTCGAGCAGGAGAGGCTGTGTACGTTGGAAGTTTTGGTAGCCTAAACAAGTTCAGAGCCCAAGTGTTTGTGGTTCGTTTTCGAGGTTACCAGTGGGAGATGAGGACCAGCAACAGCATTCAGGGCTGGCACCTTTAGTGTAGGAGCAATCGCTGGATGTTCGCAATTTCGGTGTTGAGCTCTGGCCAGATTGAGCAGGAGAGGCTGTGTACGTTGGAAGTTTTAGTAGCCTAAACAAGTTCAGAGCCCAAGTGTTTGTGGTTCGTTTTAGAGGTTACCAGTGGGAGATGAGGACCAGCAAGAGCTTTCAGGGTTGGCACCTTTAGTGTAGGAGCAATCGCTGGACGTTCGCAATTTCGGTGTTGAACTTTGGCCAGCTCGAGCAGGAGAGGCTGTGTACGTTGGAAGTTTTAGTAGCCTAAACAAGTTCAGAGCCCAAGTGTTAGTGGTTCGTTTTCGAGGTTACCAGTGGGAGATGAGGACCAGCAACAGCATTCAGGGCTGGCACCTTTAGTGTAGGAGCAATCGCTGGACGTTCGCAATTTCGGTGTTGAGCTCTGGCCAGATTGAGCAGGAGAGGCTGTGTACATCGGAAGTTTTAGTAGCCTAAACAAGTTCAGAGCCCAAGTGTTTGTGGTTCGTTTTCGAGGTTACCAGTGGGAGATGAGGACCAGCAACAGCATTCAGGGCTGGCACCTTTCGTGTAGGAGCAATCGCTGGACGTTCGCAATTTCGGTGTTGAACTTTGGGCAGCTCGAGCAGGAGAGGCTGTGTACGTTGGAAGTTTTAGTAGCCTAAACAAGTTCAGAGCCCAAGTGTTTGTGGTTCGTTTTAGAGGTTACCAGTGGGAGATGAGGACCAGCAACAGCATTCAGGTCTGGCACCTTTAGTGTAGGAGCAATCGCTGGATGTTCGCAATTTCGGTGTTGAGCTCTGGCCAGATTGAGCAGGAGAGGCTGTGTACGTTGGAAGTTTTAGTAGCCTAAACAAGTTCAGAGCCCAAGTGTTTGTGGTTCGTTTTAGAGGTTACCAGTGGGAGATGAGGACCAGCAAGAGCTTTCAGGGCTGGCACCTTTAGTGTAGGAGCAATCGCTGGACGTTCGCAATTTCGGTGTTGAACTTTGGGCAGCTCGAGCAGGAGAGGCTGTGTACGTTGGAAGTTTTAGTAGCCTAAACAAGTTCAGAGCCCAAGTGTTTGTGGTTCGTTTTAGAGGTTACCAGTGGGAGATGAGGACCAGCAACAGCATTCAGGGCTGGCACCTTTAGTGCAGGAGCAATCGCTGGACGTTCGCAATTTCGGTGTTGAGCTCTGGCCAGATTGAGCAGGAGAGGCTGTGTACATCGGAAGTTTTAGTAGCCTAAACAAGTTCAGAGCCCAAGTGTTTGTGGTTCGTTTTCGAGGTTACCAGTGGGAGATGAGGACCAGCAAGAGCTTTCAGGGCTGGCACCTTTAGTGTAGGAGCAATCGCTGGACGTTCGCAATTTCGGTGTTGAACTTTGGGCAGCTCGATCAGGAGAGGCTGTGTACGTTGGAAGTTTTAGTAGCCTAAACAAGTTCAGAGCCCAAGTGTTTGTGGTTCGTTTTAGAGGTTACCAGTGGGAGATGAGGACCAGCAACAGCTTTCAGGGCTGGCACCTTTAGTGCAGGAGCAATCGCTGGACGTTCGCAATTTTGGTGTTGAGCTCTGGCCAGATTGAGCAGGAGAGGCTGTGTACGTTGGAAGTTTTAGTAGCCTAAACAAGTTCAGAGCCCAAGTGTTTGTGGTTCGTTTTAGAGGTTACCAGTGGGAGATGAGGACCAGCAAGAGCTTTCAGGGCTGGCACCTTTAGTGTAGGAGCAATCGCTGGACGTTCGCAATTTCGGTGTTGAACTTTGGGCAGCTCGAGCAGGAGAGGCTGTGTACGTTGGAAGTTTTAGTAGCCTAAACAAGTTCAGAGCCCAAGTGTTTGTGGTTCGTTTTAGAGGTTACCAGTGGGAGATGAGGACCAGCAACAGCATTCAGGGCTGGCACCTTTAGTGTAGGAGCAATCGCTGGACGTTCGCAATTTCGGTGTTGAACTTTGGGCAGCTCGAGCAGGAGAGGCTGTGTACGTTGGAAGTTTTAGTAGCCTAAACAAGTTCAGAGCCCAAGTGTTTGTGGTTCGTTTTCGAGGTTACCAGTGGGAGATGAGGACGAGCAACAGCATTCAGGGCTGGCACCTTTAGTGTAGGAGCAATCGCTGGACGTTCGCAATTTCGGTGTTGAACTTTGGACAGCTCGAGCAGGAGAGGCTGTGTACGTTGGAAGTTTTAGTAGCCTAAACAAGTTCAGAGCCCAAGTGTTTGTGGTTCGTTTTAGAGGTTACCAGTGGGAGATGAGGACCAGCAACAGCATTCAGGTCTGGCAACTTTAGTGTAGGAGCAATCGCTGGACGTTCGCAATTTCGGTGTTGAACTTTGGCCAGCTCGAGCAGGAGAGGCTGTGTACGTTGGAAGTTTTAGTAGCCTAAACAAGTTCAGAGCCCAAGTGTTTGTGGTTCGTTTTAGAGGTTACCAGTGGGAGATGAGGACGAGCAACAGCTTTCAGGGCTGGCACCTTTAGTGTTGGAGCAATCGCTGGACGTTCGCAATTTCGGTGTTGAACTTTGGGCAGCTCGAGCAGGAGAGGCTGTGTACGTTGGAAGTTTTAGTAGCCTAAACAAGTTCAGAGCCCAAGTGTTTGTGGTTCGTTTTCGAGGTTACCAGTGGGAGATGAAGACGAGCAAGAGCTTTCAGGGCTGGCACCTTTAGTGTAGGAGCAATCGCTGGACGTTCGCAATTTCGGTGTTGAACTTTGGCCAGCTCGAGCAGGAGAGGCTGTGTACGTTGGAAGTTTTAGTAGCCTAAACAAGTTCAGAGCCCAAGTGTTTGTGGTTCGTTTTAGAGGTTACCAGTGGGAGATGAGGACCAGCAACAGCATTCAGGGCTGGCACCTTTAGTGTAGGAGCAATCGCTGGACGTTGGCAATTTCGGTGTTGAACTTTGGCCAGCTCGAGCAGGAGAGGCTGTGTACGTTGGAAGTTTTAGTAGCCTAAACAAGTTCAGAGCCCAAGTGTTTGTGGTTCGTTTTAGAGGTTACCAGTGGGAGATGAGGACCAGCAAGAGCTTTCAGGGCTGGCACCTTTAGTGTAGGAGCAATCGCTGGACGTTCGCAATTTCAGTGTTGAACTTTGGCCAGCTCGAGCAGGAGAGGCTGTGTACGTTGGAAGTTTTAGTAGCCTAAACAAGTTCAGAGCCCAAGTGTTTGTGGTTCTTTTTCGAGGTTACCAGTGGGAGATGAGGACCAGCAAGAGCTTTCAGGGCTGGCACCTTTAGTGTAGGAGCAATCGCTGGACGTTTGCAATTTCGGTGTTGAGCTCTGGCCAGCTCGAGCAGGAGAGGCTGTGTACGTTGGAAGTTTTAGTAGCCTAAACAAGTTCAGAGCCCAAGTGTTTGTGGTTCGTTTTCGAGGTTACCAGTGGGAGATGAGGACCAGCAACAGAATTCAGGGCTGGCAACTTTAGTGTAGGAGCAATCGCTGGACGTTCGCAATTTCGGTGTTGAACTTTGGGCAGCTCGAGCAGGAGAGGCTGTGTACGTTGGAAGTTTTAGTAGCCTAAACAAGTTCAGAGCCCAAGTGTTTGTGGTTCGTTTTCGAGGTTACCAGTGGGAGATGAGGACCAGCAACAGCATTCAGGGCTGGCACCTTTAGTGTAGGAGCAATCGCTGGATGTTCGCAATTTCGGTGTTGAGCTCTGGCCAGATTGAGCAGGAGAGGCTGTGTACGTTGGAAGTTTTAGTAGCCTAAACAAGTTCAGAGCCCAAGTGTTTGTGGTTCGTTTTAGAGGTTACCAGTGGGAGATGAGGACCAGCAAGAGCTTTCAGGGCTGGCACCTTTAGTGTAGGAGCAATCGCTGGACGTTCGCAATTTCGGTGTTGAACTTTGGCCAGCTCGAGCAGGAGAGGCTGTGTACGTTGGAAGTTTTAGTAGCCTAAACAAGTTCAGAGCCCAAGTGTTTGTGGTTCGTTTTAGAGGTTACCAGTGGGAGATGAGGACCAGCAACAGCATTCAGGGCTGGCACCTTTAGTGTAGGAGCAATCGCTGGACGTTCGCAATTTCGGTGTTGAGCTCTGGCCAGATTGAGCAGGAGAGGCTGTGTACATCGGAAGTTTTAGTAGCCTAAACAAGTTCAGAGCCCAAGTGTTTGTGGTTCGTTTTCGAGGTTACCAGTGGGAGATGAGGACCAGCAAGAGCTTTCAGGGCTGGCACCTTTAGTGTAGGAGCAATCGCTGGACGTTCGCAATTTCGGTGTTGAACTTTGGGCAGCTCGATCAGGAGAGGCTGTGTACGTTGGAAGTTTTAGTAGCCTAAACAAGTTCAGAGCCCAAGTGTTTGTGGTTCGTTTTAGAGGTTACCAGTGGGAGATGAGGACCAGCAACAGCTTTCAGGGCTGGCACCTTTAGTGCAGGAGCAATCGCTGGACGTTCGCAATTTTGGTGTTGAGCTCTGGCCAGATTGAGCAGGAGAGGCTGTGTACGTTGGAAGTTTTAGTAGCCTAAACAAGTTCAGAGCCCAAGTGTTTGTGGTTCGTTTTAGAGGTTACCAGTGGGAGATGAGGACCAGCAAGAGCTTTCAGGGCTGGCACCTTTAGTGTAGGAGCAATCGCTGGACGTTCGCAATTTCGGTGTTGAACTTTGGGCAGCTCGAGCAGGAGAGGCTGTGTACGTTGGAAGTTTTAGTAGCCTAAACAAGTTCAGAGCCCAAGTGTTTGTGGTTCGTTTTAGAGGTTACCAGTGGGAGATGAGGACCAGCAACAGCATTCAGGGCTGGCACCTTTAGTGTAGGAGCAATCGCTGGACGTTCGCAATTTCGGTGTTGAACTTTGGGCAGCTCGAGCAGGAGAGGCTGTGTACGTTGGAAGTTTTAGTAGCCTAAACAAGTTCAGAGCCCAAGTGTTTGTGGTTCGTTTTCGAGGTTACCAGTGGGAGATGAGGACGAGCAACAGCATTCAGGGCTGGCACCTTTAGTGTAGGAGCAATCGCTGGACGTTCGCAATTTCAGTGTTGAACTTTGGCCAGCTCGAGCAGGAGAGGCTGTGTACGTTGGAAGTTTTAGTAGCCTAAACAAGTTCAGAGCCCAAGTGTTTGTGGTTCGTTTTCGAGGTTACCAGTGGGAGATGAGGACCAGCAACAGCTTTCAGGGCTGGCACCTTTAGTGTAGGAGCAATCGCTGGACGTTTGCAATTTCGGTGTTGAGCTCTGGCCAGCTCGAGCAGGAGAGGCTGTGTACATTGGAAGTTTTAGTAGCCTAAACAAGTTCAGAGCCCAAGTGTTTGTGGTTCGTTTTCGAGGTTACCAGTGGGAGCTGAGGACCAGCAACAGAATTCAGGGCTGGCACCTTTAGTGTAGGAGCAATCGCTGGACGTTCGCAATTTCGGTGTTGAACTTTGGGCAGCTCGAGCAGGAGAGGCTGTGTACGTTGGAAGTTTTAGTAGCCTAAACAAGTTCAGAGCCCAAGTGTTTGTGGTTCGTTTTCGAGGTTACCAGTGGGAGATGAGGACCAGCAACAGCATTCAGGGCTGGCACCTTTAGTGTAGGAGCAATCGCTGGATGTTCGCAATTTCGGTGTTGAGCTCTGGCCAGATTGAGCAGGAGAGGCTGTGTACGTTGGAAGTTTTAGTAGCCTAAACAAGTTCAGAGCCCAAGTGTTTGTGGTTCGTTTTAGAGGTTACCAGTGGGAGATGAGCACCAGCAAGAGCTTTCAGGGCTGGCACCTTTAGTGTAGGAGCAATCGCTGGACGTTCGCAATTTCGTTGTTGAACTTTGGACAGCTCGAGCAGGAGAGGCTGTGTACGTTGGAAGTTTTAGTAGCCTAAACAAGTTCAGAGCCCAAGTGTTTGTGGTTCGTTTTAGAGGTTACCAGTGGGAGATGAGGACCAGCAACAGCTTTCAGGGCTGGCACCTTTAGTGTAGGAGCAATCGCTGGACGTTCGCAATTTTGGTGTTGAGCTCTGGCCAGATTGAGCAGGAGAGGCTATGTACGTTGGAAGTTTTAGTAGCCTAAACAAGTTCAGAGCCCAAGTGTTTGTGGTTCGTTTTCGAGGTTACCAGTGGGAGATGAGGACCAGCAACAGCTTTCAGGGCTGGCACCTTTAGTGTTGGAGCAATCGCTGGACGTTCGCAATTTCGGTGTTGAACTTTGGGCAGCTCGAGCAGGAGAGGCTGTGTACGTTGGAAGTTTTAGTAGCCTAAACAAGTTCAGAGCCCAAGTGTTTGTGGTTCGTTTTCGAGGTTACCAGTGGGAGATGAGGACGAGCAAGAGCTTTCAGGGCTGGCACCTTTAGTGTAGGAGCAATCGCTGGACGTTCGCAATTTCGGTGTTGAACTTTGGCCAGCTCGAGCAGGAGAGGCTGTGTACGTTGGAAGTTTTAGTAGCCTAAACAAGTTCAGAGCCCAAGTGTTTGTGGTTCGTTTTAGAGGTTACCAGTGGGAGATGAGGACGAGCAACAGCATTCAGGGCTGGCACCTTTAGTGTAGGAGCAATCGCTGGACGTTCGCAATTTCAGTGTTGAACTTTGGCCAGCTCGAGCAGGAGAGGCTGTGTACGTTGGAAGTTTTAGTAGCCTAAACAAGTTCAGAGCCCAAGTGTTTGTGGTTCTTTTTCGAGGTTACCAGTGGGAGATGAGGACCAGCAAGAGCTTTCAGGGCTGGCACCTTTAGTGTAGGAGCAATCGCTGGACGTTTGCAATTTCGGTGTTGAGCTCTGGCCAGCTCGAACAGGAGAGGCTGTGTACATTGGAAGTTTTAGTAGCCTAAACAAGTTCAGAGCCCAAGTGTTTGTGGTTCGTTTTCGAGGTTACCAGTGGGAGCTGAGGACCAGCAACAGAATTCAGGGCTGGCACCTTTAGTGTAGGAGCAATCGCTGGACGTTCGCAATTTCGGTGTTGAACTTTGGGCAGCTCGAGCAGGAGAGGCTGTGTACGTTGGAAGTTTTAGTAGCCTAAACAAGTTCAGAGCCCAAGTGTTTGTGGTTCGTTTTAGAGGTTACCAGTGGGAGATGAGGACCAGCAACAGCATTCAGGGCTGGCACCTTTAGTGCAGGAGCAATCGCTGGACGTTCGCAATTTCGGTGTTGAGCTCTGGCCAGATTGAGCAGGAGAGGCTGTGTACATCGGAAGTTTTAGTAGCCTAAACAAGTTCAGAGCCCAAGTGTTTGTGGTTCGTTTTCGAGGTTACCAGTGGGAGATGAGTACCAGCAACAGCATTCAGGGCTGGGAACTTTAGTGTAGGAGCAATCGCTGGACGTTCGCAATTTCGGTGTTGAACTTTGGGCAGCTCGATCAGGAGAGGCTGTGTACGTTGGAAGTTTTAGTAGCCTAAACAAGTTCAGAGCCCAAGTGTTTGTGGTTCGTTTTAGAGGTTACCAGTGGGAGATGAGGACCAGCAACAGCATTCAGGGCTGGCACCTTTAGTGCAGGAGCAATCGCTGGACGTTCGCAATTTTGGTGTTGAGCTCTGGCCAGATTGAGCAGGAGAGGCTGTGTACGTTGGAAGTTTTAGTAGCCTAAACAAGTTCAGAGCCCAAGTGTTTGTGGTTCGTTTTAGAGGTTACCAGTGGGAGATGAGGACCAGCAAGAGCTTTCAGGGCTGGCACCTTTAGTGTAGGAGCAATCGCTGGACGTTCGCAATTTCGGTGTTGAACTTTGGGCAGTTCGAGCAGGAGAGGCTGTGTACGTTGGAAGTTTTAGTAGCCTAAACAAGTTCAGAGCCCAAGTGTTTGTGGTTCGTTTTAGAGGTTACCAGTGGGAGATGAGGACCAGCAACAGCATTCAGGGCTGGCACCTTTAGTGTAGGAGCAATCGCTGGACGTTCGCAATTTCGGTGTTGAACTTTGGGCAGCTCGAGCAGGAGAGGCTGTGTACGTTGGAAGTTTTAGTAGCCTAAACAAGTTCAGAGCCCAAGTGTTTGTGGTTCGTTTTCGAGGTTACCAGTGGGAGATGAGGACGAGTAACAGCATTCAGGGCTGGCACCTTTAGTGTAGGAGCAATCGCTGGACGTTCGCAATTTCAGTGTTGAACTTTGGCCAGCTCGAGCAGGAGAGGCTGTGTACGTTGGAAGTTTTAGTAGCCTAAACAAGTTCAGAGCCCAAGTGTTTGTGGTTCTTTTTCGAGGTTACCAGTGGGAGATGAGGACCAGCAAGAGCTTTCAGGGCTGGCACCTTTAGTGTAGGAGCAATCGCTGGACGTTTGCAATTTCGGTGTTGAGCTCTGGCCAGCTCGAACAGGAGAGGCTGTGTACATTGGAAGTTTTAGTAGCCTAAACAAGTTCAGAGCCCAAGTGTTTGTGGTTCGTTTTCGAGGTTACCAGTGGGAGCTGAGGACCAGCAACAGAATTCAGGGCTGGCAACTTTAGTGTAGGAGCAATCGCTGGACGTTCGCAATTTCGGTGTTGAACTTTGGGCAGCTCGAGCAGGAGAGGCTGTGTACGTTGGAAGTTTTAGTAGCCTAAACAAGTTCAGAGCCCAAGTGTTTGTGGTTCGTTTTAGAGGTTACCAGTGGGAGATGAGGACCAGCAACAGCATTCAGGGCTGGCACCTTTAGTGCAGGAGCAATCGCTGGACGTTCGCAATTTCGGTGTTGAGCTCTGGCCAGATTGAGCAGGAGAGGCTGTGTACGTTGGAAGTTTTAGTAGCCTAAACAAGTTCAGAGCCCAAGTGTTTGTGGTTCGTTTTCGAGGTTACCAGTGGGAGATGAGGACCAGCAAGAGCTTTCAGGGCTGGCACCTTTAGTGTAGGAGCAATCGCTGGACGTTCGCAATTTCGGTGTTGAACTTTGGCCAGCTCGATCAGGAGAGGCTGTGTACGTTGGGAGTTTTAGTAGCCTAAACAAGTTCAGAGCCCAAGTGTTTGTGGTTCGTTTTAGAGGTTACCAGTGGGAGATGAGGACCAGCAAGAGCTTTCAGGGCTGGCACCTTTAGTGCAGGAGCAATCGCTGGACGTTCGCAATTTTGGTGTTGAGCTCTGGCCAGATTGAGCAGGAGAGGCTATGTACGTTGGAAGTTTTAGTAGCCTAAACAAGTTCAGAGCCCAAGTGTTTGTGGTTCGTTTTTGAGGTTACCAGTGGGAGATGAGGACCAGCAAGAGCTTTCAGGGCTGTCACCTTTAGTGTAGGAGCAATCGCTGGACGTTCGCAATTTCGGTGTTGAACTTTGGGCAGCTCGAGCAGGAGAGGCTGTGTACGTTGGAAGTTTTAGTAGCCTAAACAAGTTCAGAGCCCAAGTGTTTGTGGTTCGTTTTAGAGGTTACCAGTGGGAGATGAGGACCAGCAACAGCATTCAGGTCTGGCAACTTTAGTGTAGGAGCAATCGCTGGACGTTCGCAATTTCGGTGTTGAACTTTGGGCAGCTCGAGCAGCAGAGGCTGTGTACGTTGGAAGTTTTAGTAGCCTAAACAAGTTCAGAGCCCAAGTGTTTGTGGTTCGTTTTAGAGGTTACCAGTGGGAGATGAGGACCAGCAAGAGCTTTCAGGGCTGGCACCTTTAGTGTAGGAGCAATCGCTGGACGTTCGCAATTTCGGTGTTGAACTTTGGCCAGCTCGAGCAGGAGAGGCTGTGTACGTTGGAAGTTTTAGTAGCCTAAACAAGTTCAGAGCCCAAGTGTTTGTGGTTCGTGTTTAGAGGTTACCAGTGGGAGATGAGGACCAGCAACAGCTTTCAGGGCTGGCACCTTTAGTGCAGGAGCAATCGCTGGACGTTCGCAATTTTGGTGTTGAGCTCTGGCCAGATTGAGCAGGAGAGGCTGTGTACGTTGGAAGTTTTAGTAGCCTAAACAAGTTCAGAGCCCAAGTGTTTGTGGTTCGTTTTAGAGGTTACCAGTGGGAGATGAGGACCAGCAAGAGCTTTCAGGGCTGGCACCTTTAGTGTAGGAGCAATCGCTGGACGTTCGCAATTTCGGTGTTGAACTTTGGGCAGCTCGAGCAGGAGAGGCTGTGTACGTTGGAAGTTTTAGTAGCCTAAACAAGTTCAGAGCCCAAGTGTTTGTGGTTCGTTTTCGAGGTTACCAGTGGGAGATGAGGACGAGCAACAGCATTCAGGGCTGGCACCTTTAGTGTAGGAGCGATCGCTGGACGTTCGCAATTTCGGTGTTGAACTTTGGGCAGCTCGAGCAGGAGAGGCTGTGTACGTTGGAAGTTTTAGTAGCCTAAACAAGTTCAGAGCCCAAGTGTTTGTGGTTCTTTTTCGAGGTTACCAGTGGGAGATGAGGACCAGCAAGAGCTTTGAGGGCTGGCGCCTTTAGTGTAGGAGCAATCGCTGGACGTTCGCAATTTCAGTGTTGAGCTCTGGCCAGCTCGAACAGGAGAGGCTGTGTACATTGGAAGTTTTAGTAGCCTAAACAAGTTCAGAGCCCAAGTGTTTGTGGTTCGTTTTCGAGGTTACCAGTGGGAGCTGAGGACCAGCAACAGAATTCAGGGCTGGCAACTTTAGTGTAGGAGCAATCGCTGGACGTTCGCAATTTCGGTGTTGAACTTTGGGCAGCTCGAGCAGGAGAGGCTGTGTACGTTGGAAGTTTTAGTAGCCTAAACAAGTTCGGAGCCCAAGTGTTTGTGGTTCGTTTTAGAGGTTACCAGTGGGAGATGAGGACCAGCAACAGCATTCAGGGCTGGCACCTTTAGTGCAGGAGCAATCGCTGGACGTTCGCAATTTCGGTGTTGAGCTCTGGCCAGATTGAGCAGGAGAGGCTGTGTACATCGGAAGTTTTAGTAGCCTAAACAAGTTCAGAGCCCAAGTGTTTGTGGTTCGTTTTCGAGGTTACCAGTGGGAGATGAGGACCAGCAAGAGCTTTCAGGGCTGGCACCTTTAGTGTAGGAGCAATCGCTGGACGTTCGCAATTTCGGTGTTGAACTTTGGGCAGCTCGATCAGGAGAGGCTGTGTACGTTGGAAGTTTTAGTAGCCTAAACAAGTTCAGAGCCCAAGTGTTTGTGGTTCGTTTTAGAGGTTACCAGTGGGAGATGAGGACCAGCAAGAGCTTTCAGGGCTGGCACCTTTAGTGCAGGAGCAATCGCTGGACGTTCGCAATTTTGGTGTTGAGCTCTGGCCAGATTGAGCAGGAGAGGCTATGTACGTTGGAAGTTTTAGTAGCCTAAACAAGTTCAGAGCCCAAGTGTTTGTGGTTCGTTTTTGAGGTTACCAGTGGGAGATGAGGACCAGCAAGAGCTTTCAGGGCTGGCACCTTTAGTGTAGGAGCAATCGCTGGACGTTCGCAATTTCGGTGTTGAACTTTGGGCAGCTCGAGCAGGAGAGGCTGTGTACGTTGGAAGTTTTAGTAGCCTAAACAAGTTCAGAGCCCAAGTGTTTGTGGTTCGTTTTAGAGGTTACCAGTGGGAGATGAGGACCAGCAACAGCATTCAGGTCTGGCAACTTTAGTGTAGGAGCAATCGCTGGACGTTCGCAATTTCGGTGTTGAACTTTGGGCAGCTCGAGCAGCAGAGGCTGTGTACGTTGGAAGTTTTAGTAGCCTAAACAAGTTCAGAGCCCAAGTGTTTGTGGTTCATTTTAGAGGTTACCAGTGGGAGATGAGGACCAGCAAGAGCTTTCAGGGCTGGCACCTTTAGTGTAGGAGCAATCGCTGGACGTTCGCAATTTCGGTGTTGAACTTTGGCCAGCTCGAGCAGGAGAGGCTGTGTACGTTGGAAGTTTTAGTAGCCTAAACAAGTTCAGAGCCCAAGTGTTTGTGGTTCGTTTTAGAGGTTACCAGTGGGAGATGAGGACCAGCAACAGCTTTCAGGGCTGGCACCTTTAGTGTTGGAGCAATCGCTGGACGTTCGCAATTTTGGTGTTGAGCTCTGGCCAGATTGAGCAGGAGAGGCTGTGTACGTTGGAAGTTTTAGTAGCCTAAACAAGTTCAGAGCCCAAGTGTTTGTGGTTCGTTTTAGAGGTTACCAGTGGGAGATGAGGACCAGCAAGAGCTTTCAGGGCTGGCACCTTTAGTGTAGGAGCAGTCGCTGGACGTTCGCAATTTCGGTGTTGAGCTCTGGCCAGTTGTAGCAGGAGAGGCTGTGTACGTTGGAAGTTTTAGTAGCCTAAACAAGTTCAGAGCCCAAGTGTTTGTGGTTCGTTTTAGAGGTTACCAGTGGGAGATGAGCACCAGCAAGAGCTTTCAGGGCTGGCACCTTTAGTGTAGGAGCAATCGCTGGACGTTCGCAATTTCGGTGTTGAACTTTGGGCAGCTCGAGCAGGAGAGGCTGTGTACGTTGGAAGTTTTAGAAGCCTAAACAAGTTCAGAGCCCAAGTGTTTGTGGTTCGTTTTAGAGGTTACCAGTGGGAGATGAGGACCAGCAACAGCATTCAGGGCTGGCACCTTTAGTGTAGGAGCAATCGCTGGACGTTCGCAATTTCGGTGTTGAGCTCTGGCCAGATTGAGCAGGAGAGGCTGTGTACATCGGAAGTTTTAGTAGCCTAAACAAGTTCAGAGCCCAAGTGTTTGTGGTTCGTTTTCGAGGTTACCAGTGGGAGATGAGGACGAGCAACTACTTTCAGGGCTGGCACCTTTAGTGTAGGAGCAATCGCTGGACGTTCGCAATTTCAGTGTTGAACTTTGGACAGCTCGATCAGGAGAGGCTGTGTACGTTGGAAGTTTTAGTAGCCTAAACAAGTTCAGAGCCAAGTGTTTGTGGTTCGTTTTAGAGGTTACCAGTGGGAGATGAGGACCAGCAACAGCTTTCAGGGCTGGCACCTTTAGTGTAGGAGCAATCGCTGGACGTTCGCAATTTTGGTGTTGAGCTCTGGCCAGATTGAGCAGGAGAGGCTATGTACGTTGAAGTTTTAGTAGCCTAAACAAGTTCAGAGCCCAAGTGTTTGTGGTTCGTTTTCGAGGTTACCAGTGGGAGATGAGGACCAGCAACAGCTTTCAGGGCTGGCACCTTTAGTGTTGGAGCAATCGCTGGACGTTCGCAATTTCGGTGTTGAACTTTGGGGCAGCTCGAGCAGGAGAGGCTGTGTACGTTGGAAGTTTTAGTAGCCTAAACAAGTTCAGAGCCCAAGTGTTTGTGGTTCGTTTTCGAGGTTACCAGTGGGAGATGAGGACGAGCAAGAGCTTTCAGGGCTGGCACCTTTAGTGTAGGAGCAATCGCTGGACGTTCGCAATTTCGGTGTTGAACTTTGGCCAGCTGAGCAGGAGAGGCTGTGTACGTTGGAAGTTTTTAGTAGCCTAAACAAGTTCAGAGCCCAAGTGTTTGTGGTTCGTTTTAGAGGTTACCAGTGGGAGATGAGGACGAGCAACAGCATTCAGGGCTGGCACCTTTAGTGTAGGAGCAATCGCTGGACGTTCGCAATTTCAGTGTTGAACTTTGGCCAGCTCGAGCAGGAGAGGCTGTGTACGTTGGAAGTTTTAGTAGCCTAAACAAGTTCAGAGCCCAAGTGTTTGTGGTTCTTTTTCGAGGTTACCAGTGGGAGATGAGACCAGCAAGAGCTTTCAGGGCTGCACCTTTAGTGTAGGAGCAATCGCTGGACGTTTGCAATTTCGGTGTTGAGCTCTGGCCAGCTCGAACAGGAGAGGCTGTGTACTTGGAAGTTTTAGTAGCCTAAACAAGTTCAGAGCCCAAGTGTTTGTGGTTCGTTTTCGAGGTTACCAGTGGGAGCTGAGACCAGCAACAGAATTCAGGGCTGGCACCTTTAGTGTAGGAGCAATCGCTGGACGTTCGCAATTTCGGTGTTGAACTTTGGGCAGCTCGAGCAGGAGAGGCTGTGTACGTTGGAAGTTTTAGTAGCCTAAACAAGTTCAGAGCCCAAGTGTTTGTGGTTCGTTTTAGAGGTTACCAGTGGGAGATGAGGACCAGCAACAGCATTCAGGGCTGGCACCTTTAGTGCAGGAGCAATCGCTGGACGTTCGCAATTTCGGTGTTGAGCTCTGGCCAGATTGAGCAGGAGAGGCTGTGTACATCGAAGTTTTAGTAGCCTAAACAAGTTCAGAGCCCAAGTGTTTGTGGTTCGTTTTCGAGGTTACCAGTGGGAGATGAGTACCAGCAACAGCATTCAGGGCTGGCAACTTTAGTGTAGGAGCAATCGCTGGACGTTCGCAATTTCGGTGTTGAACTTTGGGCAGCTCGATCAGGAGAGGCTGTGTACGTTGGAAGTTTTTAGTAGCCTAAACAAGTTCAGAGCCCAAGTGTTTGTGGTTCGTTTTAGAGGTTACCAGTGGGAGATGAGGACCAGCAACAGCATTCAGGGCTGGCACCTTTAGTGCAGGAGCAATCGCTGGACGTTCGCAATTTTGGTGTTGAGCTCTGGCCAGATTGAGCAGGAGAGGGCTGTGTACGTTGGAAGTTTTAGTAGCCTAAACAAGTTCAGAGCCCAAGTGTTTGTGGTTCGTTTTAGAGGTTACCAGTGGGAGATGAGGACCAGCAAGAGCTTTCAGGGCTGCACCTTTAGTGTAGGAGCAATCGCTGGACGTTCGCAATTTCGGTGTTGAACTTTGGGCAGCTCGAGCAGGAGAGGCTGTGTACGTTGGAAGTTTTAGTAGCCTAAACAAGTTCAGAGCCCAAGTGTTTGTGGTTCGTTTTAGAGGTTACCAGTGGGAGATGAGGACCAGCAACAGCATTCAGGGCTGGCACCTTTAGTGTAGGAGCAATCGCTGGACGTTCGCAATTTCGGTGTTGAACTTTGGGCAGCTCGAGCAGGAGAGGCTGTGTACGTTGGAAGTTTTAGTAGCCTAAACAAGTTCAGAGCCCAAGTGTTTGTGGTTCGTTTTCGAGGTTACAGTGGAGATGAGGACGAGCAACAGCATTCAGGGCTGCACTTTAGTGTAGGAGCAATCGCTGGACGTTCGCAATTTCAGTGTTGAACTTTGGCCAGCTCGAGCAGGAGAGGCTGTGTACGTTGGAAGTTTAGTAGCCTAAACAAGTTCAGAGCCCAAGTGTTTGTGGTTCTTTTTCGAGGTTACCAGTGGGAGATGAGGACCAGCAAGAGCTTTCAGGGCTGGCACCTTTAGTGTAGGAGCAATCGCTGGACGTTTGCAATTTCGGTGTTGAGCTCTGGCCAGCTCGAACAGGAGAGGCTGTGTACATTGGAAGTTTTAGTAGCCTAAACAAGTTCAGAGCCCAAGTGTTTGTGGTTCGTTTTCGAGGTTACCAGTGGGAGCTGAGGACCAGCAACAGAATTCAGGGCTGGCAACTTTAGTGTAGGAGCAATCGCTGACGTTCGCAATTTCGGTGTTGAACTTTGGGCAGCTCGAGCAGGAGAGGCTGTGTACGTTGGAAGTTTTAGTAGCCTAAACAAGTTCAGAGCCCAAGTGTTTGTGGTTCGTTTTAGAGGTTACCAGTGGGAGATGAGGACCAGCAACAGCATTCAGGGCTGGCACCTTTAGTGCAGGAGCAATCGCTGGACGTCGCAATTTCGGTGTTGAGCTCTGGCCAGATTGAGCAGGAGAGGCTGTGTACATCGGAAGTTTTAGTAGCCTAAACAAGTTCAGAGCCCAAGTGTTTGTGGGTTCGTTTCGAGGTTACCAGTGGGAGATGAGGACCAGCAAGAGCTTTCAGGGCTGGCACCTTTAGTGTAGGAGCAATCGCTGGACGTTCGCAATTTCGGTGTTGAACTTTGGCCAGCTCGATCAGGAGAGGCTGTGTACGTTGGAAGTTTTAGTAGCCTAAACAAGTTCAGAGCCCAAGTGTTAGTGGTTCGTTTTAGAGGTTACCAGTGGGAGATGAGGACCAGCAACAGCTTTCAGGGCTGGCACCTTTAGTGCAGGAGCAATCGCTGGACGTTCGCAATTTTGGTGTTGAGCTCTGGCCAGATTGAGCAGGAGAGGCTATGTACGTTGGAAGTTTTAGTAGCCTAAACAAGTTCAGAGCCCAAGTGTTTGTGGTTCGTTTTTGAGGTTACCAGTGGGAGATGAGGACGAGCAAGAGCTTTCAGGGCTGGCACCTTTAGTGTAGGAGCAATCGCTGGACGTTCGCAATTTCGGTGTTGAACTTTGGGCAGCTCGAGCAGGAGAGGCTGTGTACGTTGGAAGTTTTAGTAGCCTAAACAAGTTCAGAGCCCAAGTGTTTGTGTTCGTTTTAGAGGTTACCAGTGGGAGATGAGGACCAGCAACAGCATTCAGGTCTGGCAACTTTAGTGTAGGAGCAATCGCTGGACGTTCGCAATTTCGGTGTTGAACTTTGGCAGCTCGAGCAGCAGAGGCTGTGTACGTTGGAAGTTTTAGTAGCCTAAACAAGTCAGAGCCCAAGTGTTTGTGGTTCGTTTTAGAGGTTACCAGTGGGAGATGAGGACCAGCAAGAGCTTTCAGGGCTGGCACCTTTAGTGTAGGAGCAATCGCTGGACGTTCGCAATTTCGGTGTTGAACTTTGGCCAGCTCGAGCAGGAGAGGCTGTGTACGTTGGAAGTTTTAGTAGGCTAAACAAGTTCAGAGCCCAAGTGTTTGTGGTTCGTTTTAGAGGTTACCAGTGGGAGATGAGGACCAGCAACAGCTTTCAGGGCTGGCACCTTTAGTGTAGGAGCAATCGCTGGACGTTCGCAATTTCAGTGTTGAACTTTGGCCAGCTCGAGCAGGAGAGGCTGTGTACGTTGGAAGTTTTAGTAGCCTAAACAAGTTCAGAGCCCAAGTGTTTGTGGTTCTTTTTCGAGGTTACCAGTGGGAGATGAGGACCAGCAAGAGCTTTCAGGGCTGGCACCTTTAGTGTAGGAGCAATCGCTGGACGTTTGCAATTTCGGTGTTGAGCTCTGGCCAGCTCGAACAGGAGAGGCTGTGTACATTGGAAGTTTTAGTAGCCTAAACAAGTTCAGAGCCCAAGTGTTTGTGGTTCGTTTTCGAGGTTACCAGTGGGAGCTGAGGACCAGCAACAGAATTCAGGGCTGGCAACTTTAGTGTAGGAGCAATCGCTGGACGTTCGCAATTTCGGTGTTGAACTTTGGGCAGCTCGAGCAGGAGAGGCTGTGTACGTTGGAAGTTTTTAGTAGCCTAAACAAGTTCAGAGCCCAAGTGTTTGTGGTTCGTTTTAGAGGTTACCAGTGGGAGATGAGGACCAGCAACAGCATTCAGGGCTGGCACCTTTAGTGCAGGAGCAATCGCTGGACGTTCGCAATTTCGGTGTTGAGCTCTGGCCAGATTGAGCAGGAGAGGCTGTGTACATCGGAAGTTTTAGTAGCCTAAACAAGTTCAGAGCCCAAGTGTTTGTGGTTCGTTTTCGAGGTTACCAGTGGGAGATGAGGACCAGCAAGAGCTTTCAGGCTGGCACCTTTAGTGTAGGAGCAATCGCTGGACGTTCGCAATTTCGGTGTTGAACTTTGGCCAGCTCGATCAGGAGAGGCTGTGTACGTTGGAAGTTTTAGTAGCCTAAACAAGTTCAGAGCCCAAGTGTTAGTGGTTCGTTTTAGAGGTTACAGTGGGAGATGAGGACCAGCAACAGCTTTCAGGGCTGGCACCTTTAGTGCAGGAGCAATCGCTGGACGTTCGCAATTTTGGTGTTGAGCTCTGGCCAGATTGAGCAGGAGAGGCTATGTACGTTGGAAAGTTTTAGTAGCCTAAACAAGTTCAGAGCCCAAGTGTTTGTGGTTCGTTTTTGAGGTTACCAGTGGGAGATGAGGACGAGCAAGAGCTTTCAGGGCTGGCACCTTTAGTGTAGAGCAATCGCTGGACGTTCGCAATTTCGGTGTTGAACTTTGGGCAGCTCGAGCAGGAGAGGCTGTGTACATTGGAAGTTTTAGTAGCCTAAACAAGTTCAGAGCCCAAGTGTTTGTGGTTCGTTTTAGAGGTTACCAGTGGGAGATGAGGACCAGCAACAGCATTCAGGTCTGGCAACTTTAGTGTAGGAGCAATCGCTGGACGTTCGCAATTTCGGTGTTGAACTTTGGGCAGCTCGAGCAGCAGAGGCTGTGTACGTTGGAAGTTTTAGTAGCCTAAACAAGTTCAGAGCCCAAGTGTTTGTGGTTCGTTTTAGAGGTTACCAGTGGGAGATGAGGACCAGCAAGAGCTTTCAGGGCTGGCACCTTTAGTGTAGGAGCAATCGCTGGACGTTCGCAATTTCGGTGTTGAACTTTGGCCAGCTCGAGCAGGAGAGGCTGTGTACGTTGGAAGTTTTAGTAGCCTAAACAAGTTCAGAGCCCAAGTGTTTGTGGTTCGTTTTAGAGGTTACCAGTGGAGATGAGGACCAGCAACAGCTTTCAGGGCTGGCACCTTTAGTGCAGGAGCAATCGCTGGACGTTCGCAATTTTGGTGTTGAGCTCTGGCCAGATTGAGCAGGAGAGGCTGTGTACGTTGGAAGTTTTAGTAGCCTAAACAAGTTCAGAGCCCAAGTGTTTGTGGTTCGTTTTCGAGGTTACCAGTGGGAGATGAGGACCAGCAACAGCATTCAGGGCTGGCACCTTTAGTGTAGGAGCAATCGCTGGACGTTCGCAATTTCGGTGTTGAACTTTGGCAGCTCGAGCAGAGAGGCTGTGTACGTTGGAAGTTTTAGTAGCCTAAACAAGTTCAGAGCCCAAGTGTTTGTGGTTCTTTTTCGAGGTTACCAGTGGGAGATGAGGACCAGCAAGAGCTTTGAGGGCTGGCACCTTTAGTGTAGGAGCAATCGCTGGACGTTCGCAATTTCAGTGTTGAACTTTGGCCAGCTCGAGCAGGAGAGGCTGTGTACGTTGGAAGTTTTAGTAGCCTAAACAAGTTCAGAGCCCAAGTGTTTGTGGTTCTTTTTCGAGGTTACCAGTGGGAGATGAGGACCAGCAAGAGCTTTCAGGGCTGGCACCTTAGTGTAGGAGCAATCGCTGGACGTTTGCAATTTCGGTGTTGAGCTCTGGCCAGCTCGAGCAGGAGAGGCTGTGTACGTTGGAAGTTTTAGTAGCCTAAACAAGTTCAGAGCCCAAGTGTTTGTGGTTCGTTTTCGAGGTTACCAGTGGGAGCTGAGGACCAGCAACAGAATTCAGGGCTGGCAACTTTAGTGTAGGAGCAATCGCTGGACGTTCGCAATTTCGGTGTTGAACTTTGGGCAGCTCGAGCAGGAGAGGCTGTGTACGTTGGAAGTTTTAGTAGCCTAAACAAGTTCGGAGCCCAAGTGTTTGTGGTTCGTTTTAGAGGTTACCAGTGGGAGATGAGGACCAGCAACAGCATTCAGGGCTGGCACCTTTAGTGCAGGAGCAATCGCTGGACGTTCGCAATTTCGGTGTTGAGCTCTGGCCAGATTGAGCAGGAGAGGCTGTGTACATCGGAAGTTTTAGTAGCCTAAACAAGTTCAGAGCCCAAGTGTTTGTGGTTCGTTTTCGAGGTTACCAGTGGGAGATGAGGACCAGCAAGAGCTTTCAGGGCTGGCACCTTAGTGTAGGAGCAATCGCTGGACGTTCGCAATTTCGGTGTTGAACTTTGGGCAGCTCGATCAGGAGAGGCTGTGTACGTTGGAAGTTTTAGTAGCCTAAACAAGTTCAGAGCCCAAGTGTTTGTGGTTCGTTTTAGAGGTTACCAGTGGGAGATGAGGACCAGCAAGAGCTTTCAGGGCTGGCACCTTTAGTGCAGGAGCAATCGCTGGACGTTCGCAATTTTGGTGTTGAGCTCTGGCCAGATTGAGCAGGAGAGGCTATGTACGTTGGAAGTTTTAGTAGCCTAAACAAGTTCAGAGCCCAAGTGTTTGTGGTTCGTTTTTGAGGTTACCAGTGGGAGATGAGGACCAGCAAGAGCTTTCAGGGCTGGCACCTTTAGTGTAGGAGCAATCGCTGGACGTTCGCAATTTCGGTGTTGAACTTTGGGCAGCTCGAGCAGGAGAGGCTGTGTACGTTGGAAGTTTTAGTAGCCTAAACAAGTTCAGAGCCCAAGTGTTTGTGGTTCGTTTTAGAGGTTACCAGTGGGAGATGAGGACCAGCAACAGCATTCAGGTCTGGCAACTTTAGTGTAGGAGCAATCGCTGGACGTTCGCAATTTCGGTGTTGAACTTTGGGCAGCTCGAGCAGCAGAGGCTGTGTACGTTGGAAGTTTTAGTAGCCTAAACAAGTTCAGAGCCAAGTGTTTGTGGTTCATTTTAGAGGTTACCAGTGGGAGATGAGGACCAGCAAGAGCTTTCAGGGCTGGCACCTTTAGTGTAGGAGCAATCGCTGGACGTTCGCAATTTCGGTGTTGAACTTTGGCCAGCTCGAGCAGGAGAGGCTGTGTACGTTGGAAGTTTTAGTAGCCTAAACAAGTTCAGAGCCCAAGTGTTTGTGGTTCGTTTTAGAGGTTACCAGTGGGAGATGAGGACCAGCAACAGCTTTCAGGGCTGGCACCTTTAGTGCAGGAGCAATCGCTGGACGTTCGCAATTTTGGTGTTGAGCTCTGGCCAGATTGAGCAGGAGAGGCTGTGTACGTTGGAAGTTTTAGTAGCCTAACAAGTTCAGAGCCCAAGTGTTTGTGGTTCGTTTTAGAGGTTACCAGTGGGAGATGAGGACCAGCAAGAGCTTTCAGGGCTGGCACCTTTAGTGTAGGAGCAATCGCTGGACGTTCGCAATTTCGGTGTTGAACTTTGGGCAGCTCTATCAGGAGAGGCTGTGTACGTTGGAAGTTTTAGTAGCCTAACAAGTTCAGAGCCCAAGTGTTTGTGGTTCGTTTTCGAGGTTACCAGTGGGAGATGAGGACGAGCAACAGTATTCAGGGCTGGCACCTTTAGTGTAGGAGCAATCGCTGGACGTTCGCAATTTCGGTGTTGAACTTTGGGCAGCTCGAGCAGGAGAGGCTGTGTACGTTGGAAGTTTTAGTAGCCTAAACAAGTTCAGAGCCCAAGTGTTTGTGGTTCTTTTTCGAGGTTACCAGTGGGAGATGAGGACCAGCAAGAGCTTTGAGGGCTGGCACCTTTAGTGTAGGAGCAATCGCTGGACGTTTGCAATTTCGGTGTTGAGCTCTGGCCAGCTCGAGCAGGAGAGGCTGTGTACA
>NW_026776827.1:0-69638 GCF_030936135.1 Gavia stellata
TAACTTGTTTAGGCTACTAAAACTTCCAACGTACACAGCCTCTCCTGCTCAATCTGGCCAGAGCCCTACACTGAAATTGCGAACGTCCAGGCGATTGCTCCTACACTAAAGGTGCCAGCCCTGAAAGCTCTTGCTGGTCCTCATCTCCCACTGGTAACCTCTCAAACGAACCACAAACACTTGGGCTCTGAACTTGTTTAGACACTCAAAGGTCCAGACGTATCATCGCTTCCTTTTGCTAATTCATGTCAGAGCTCAGCACCGAAATTGCGAACGTCCAGCGATTGCTCCTATACTAAAGGTACCAGCCCTGAAAGCTCTTGCTGGTCCTCATCTCCCACTGGTAACCTCTCAAACGAACCACAAATTCTTGGGCTCTGAACTTGTTTAGGCTACTAAAACTTCCAACGTACACAGCCTCTCCTGCTCAATCTGGCCAGAGCCCTACACCGAAGTTGCGAACGTCCAGCGATTGCTCCTACACTAAAGGTGCCAGCCCTGAAAGCTCTTGCTGGTCCTCATCTCCCACTGGTAACCTCTCAAACGAACCACAAATTCTTGGGCTCTGAACTTGTTTAGGCTACTAAAACTTCCAACGTACACAGCCTCTCCTGCTCAATCTGGCCAGAGCCCTACACCGAAGTTGCGAACGTCCAGCGATTGCTCCTACACTAAAGGTGCCAGCCCTGAAAGCTCTTGCTGGTCCTCATCTCCCACTGGTAACCTCTCAAACGAACCACAAACACTTGGGCTCTGAACTTGTTTAGACACTCAAAGGTCCAGACGTATCACAGCTTCCTTTTGCTAATTCATGTCAGAGCTCTGCACCGAAATTGCGAACGTCCAGCGATTGCTCCTACACTAAAGGCGCCAGCCCTGAAAGCTCTTGCTGGTCCTCATCTCCCACTGGTAACCTCTCAAACGAACCACAAACACTTGGGCTCTGAACTTGTTTAGGCTACTAAAACTTCCAACGTACACAGCCTCTCCTGCTCAATCTGGCCAGAGCCCTACACCGAAATTGCGAACGTCCAGCGATTGCTCCTACACTAAAGGTGCCAGCCCTGAAAGCTCTTGCTGGTCCTCATCTCCCACTGGTAACCTCTCAAACGAACCACAAACACTTGGGCTCTGAACTTGTTTAGGCTACTAAAACTTCCAATGTACACAGCCTCTCCTACTCAATCTGGCCAGAGCCCTACACCGAAATTGCGAACGTCCAGCGATTGCTCCTACACTAAAGGTGCCAGCCCTGAAAGCTCTTGCTGGTCCTCATCTCCCACTGGTAACCTCTCAAACGAACCACAAACACTTGGGCTCTGAACTTGTTTAGACACTCAAAGGTCCAGACGTATCATCGCTTCCTTTTGCTAATTCATGTCAGAGCTCAGCACCGAAATTGCGAACGTCCAGCGATTGCTCCTACACTAAAGGTACCAGCCCTGAAAGCTCTTGCTGGTCCTCATCTCCCACTGGGAACCTCTCAAACGAACCACAAACACTTGGGCTCTGAACTTGTTTAGGCTACTAAAACTTCCAACGTACACAGCCTCTCCTGCTCAATCTGGCCAGAGCCCTACACCGAAATTGCGAACGTCCAGCGATTGCTCCTACACTAAAGGTGCCAGCCCTGAAAGCTCTTGCTGGTCCTCATCTCCCACTGGTAACCTCTCAAACGAACCACAAACACTTGGGCTCTGAACTTGTTTAGGCTACTAAAACTTCCAACGTACACAGCCTCTCCTGCTCAATCTGGCCAGAGCCCTACACTGAAATTGCGAACGTCCAGCGATTGCTCCTACACTAAAGGTGCCAGCCCTGAAAGCTCTTGCTGGTCCTCATCTCAAACTGGTAACCTCTCAAACGAACCACAAACTCTTGGGCTCTGAACTTGTTTAGGCTACTAAAACTTCCAACGTACACAGCCTCTCCTGCTCAATCTGGCCAGAGCCCTACACTGAAATTGCGAACGTCCAGCGATTGCTCCTACACTAAAGGTGCCAGCCCTGAAAGCTCTTGCTGGTCCTCATCTCCCACTGGGAACCTCTCAAACGAACCACAAACACTTGGGCTCTGAACTTGTTTAGACACTCAAAGGTCCAGACGTATCATCGCTTCCTTTTGCTAATTCATGTCAGAGCTCAGCACCGAAATTGCGAACGTCCAGCGATTGCTCCTATACTAAAGGTACCAGCCCTGAAAGCTCTTGCTGGTCCTCATCTCCCACTGGTAACCTCTCAAACGAACCACAAACACTTGGGCTCTGAACTTGTTTAGGCTACTAAAACTTCCAACGTACACAGCCTCTCCTGCTCAATCTGGCCAGAGCCCTACACCGAAATTGCGAATGTCCAGCGATTGCTCCTACACTAAAGGTGCCAGCCCTGAAAGCTCTTGCTGGTCCTCATCTCCCACTGCTAACCTCTCAAACGAACCACAAACACTTGGGCTCTGAACTTGTTTAGACACTCAAAGGTCCAGACGTATCACAGCTTCCTTTTGCTAATTCATGTCAGAGCTCAGCACCGAAATTGCGAACGTCCAGCGATTGCTCCTACACTAAAGGTGCCAGCCCTGAAAGCTCTTGCTGGTCCTCATCTCCCACTGCTAACCTCTCAAACGAACCACAAACACTTGGGCTCTGAACTTGTTTAGGCTACTAAAACTTCCAACGTACACAGCCTCTCCTGCTCAATCTGGCCAGAGCCCTACACCGAAATTGCGAACGTCCAGCGATTGCTCCTACACTAAAGGTGCCAGTCCTGAAAGCTCTTGCTGGTCCTCATTTCCCACTGGTAACCTCTCAAACGAACCACAAACACTTGGGCTCTGAACTTGTTTAGGCTACTAAAACTTCCAACGTACACAGCCTCTCCTGCTCAATCTGGCCAGAGCCCTACACCGAAATTGCGAACGTCCAGCGATTGCTCCTACACTAAAGGCGCCAGCCCTGAAAGCTCTTGCTGGTCCTCATCTCCCACTGGTAACCTCTCAAACGAACCACAAACACTTGGGCTCTGAACTTGTTTAGGCTACTAAAACTTCCAACGTACACAGCCTCTCCTGCTCAATCTGGCCAGAGCCCTACACCGAAATTACGAACGTCCATCGATTGCTCCTACACTAAAGGCGCCAGCCCTGAAAGCTCTTGCTGGTCCTCATCTCCCACTGGTAACCTCTCAAACGAACCACAAATTCTTGGGCTCTGAACTTGTTTAGGCTACTAAAACTTCCAACGTACACAGCCTCTCCTGCTCAATCTGGCCAGAGCCCTACACCGAAGTTGCGAACGTCCAGCGATTGCTCCTACACTAAAGGTGCCAGCCCTGAAAGCTCTTGCTGGTCCTCATCTCCCACTGGTAACCTCTCAAACGAACCACAAATTCTTGGGCTCTGAACTTGTTTAGGCTACTAAAACTTCCAACGTACACAGCCTCTCCTGCTCAATCTGGCCAGAGCCCTACACCGAAGTTGCGAACGTCCAGCGATTGCTCCTACACTAAAGGTGCCAGCCCTGAAAGCTCTTGCTGGTCCTCATCTCCCACTGGTAACCTCTCAAACGAACCACAAACACTTGGGCTCTGAACTTGTTTAGACACTCAAAGGTCCAGACGTATCATCGCTTCCTTTTGCTAATTCATGTCAGAGCTCAGCACCGAAATTGCGAACGTCCAGCGATTGCTCCTACACTAAAGGTACCAGCCCTGAAAGCTCTTGCTGGTCCTCATCTCCCACTGGTAACCTCTCAAACGAACCACAAACACTTGGGCTCTGAACTTGTTTAGGCTACTAAAACTTCCAACGTACACAGCCTCTCCTGCTCAATCTGGCCAGAGCCCTACACCGAAATTGCGAACGTCCAGCGATTGCTCCTACACTAAAGGTGCCAGCCCTGAAAGCTCTTGCTGGTCCTCATCTCCCACTGGTAACCTCTCAAACGAACCACAAACACTCGCGCTCTGAACTTGTTTAGGCTACTAAAACTTCCAACGTACACAGCCTCTCCTGCTCAATCTGGCCAGAGCCCTACACTGAAATTGCGAACGTCCAGCGATTGCTCCTACACTAAAGGTGCCAGCCCTGAAAGCTCTTGCTGGTCCTCATCTCAAACTGGTAACCTCTCAAACGAACCACAAACTCTTGGGCTCTGAACTTGTTTAGGCTACTAAAACTTCCAACGTACACAGCCTCTCCTGCTCAATCTGGCCAGAGCCCTACACTGAAATTGCGAACGTCCAGCGATTGCTCCTACACTAAAGGTGCCAGCCCTGAAAGCTCTTGCTGGTCCTCATCTCCCACTGGTAACCTCTCAAACGAACCACAAACACTTGGGCTCTGAACTTGTTTAGACACTCAAAGGTCCAGACGTATCATCGCTTCCTTTTGCTAATTCATGTCAGAGCTCAGCACCGAAATTGCGAACGTCCAGCGATTGCTCCTATACTAAAGGTACCAGCCCTGAAAGCTCTTGCTGGTCCTCATCTCCCACTGGTAACCTCTCAAACGAACCACAAACACTTGGGCTCTGAACTTGTTTAGGCTACTAAAACTTCCAACGTACACAGCCTCTCCTGCTCAATCTGGCCAGAGCCCTACACCGAAATTGCGAACGTCCAGCGATTGCTCCTACACTAAAGGTGCCAGCCCTGAAAGCTCTTGCTGGTCCTCATCTCCCACTGGTAACCTCTCAAACGAACCACAAACACTTGGGCTCTGAGCTTGTTTAGGCTACTAAAACTTCCAACGTACTAACAGCCTCTCCTGCTCAATCTGGCCAGAGCCCTACACCGAAATTGCGAATGTCCAGCGATTGCTCCTACACTAAAGGTGCCAGCCCTGAAAGCTCTTGCTGGTCCTCATCTCCCACTGGTAACCTCTCAAACGAACCACAAACACTTGGGCTCTGAACTTGTTTAGGCTACTAAAACTTCCAATGTACACAGCCTCTCCTGCTCAATCTGGCCAGAGCTCAACACCGAAATTGCGAACGTCCAGCGATTGCTCCTACACTAAAGGTGCCAGCCCTGAAAGCTCTTGCTGGTCCTCATCTCCCACTGGTAACCTCTCAAACGAACCACAAACACTTGGGCTCTGAACTTGTTTAGGCTACTAAAACTTCCAACGTACACAGCCTCTCCTGCTCAATCTGGCCAGAGCTCAACACGAAATTGCGAACGTCCAGCGATTGCTCCTACACTAAAGGTGCCAGCCCTGAAAGCTCTTGCTGGTCCTCATGTCCCACTGCTAACCTCTGAAACGAAACACAAACACTTGGGCTCTGAAATTGTTTAGGCTACTAAAACTTCCAATGTACACAGCCTCTCCTGCTCAATCTGGCCAGAGATTAACACCGAAATTGCGAACGTCCAGCGATTGCTCCTACACTAAAGGTGCCAGCCCTGAAAGCTCTTGCTGGTCCTCATCTCCCACTGCTAACCTCTCAAACGAACCACAAACGCTTGGGCTCTGAAATTGTTTAGGCTACTAAAACTTCCAACGTACACAGCCTCTCCTGCTCAATGTGGCCAGAGCCCTACACCGAAATTGCGAACGTCCAGCGATTGCTCCTACACTAAAGGTGCCAGCCCTGAAAGCTCTTGCTGGTCCTCATCTCCCACTGGTAACCTCTCAAACGAACCACAAACACTTGCGCTCTGAACTTGTTTAGGCTACTAAAACTTCCAACGTACACAGCCTCTCCTGCTCAATCTGGCCAGAGCCCTACACCGAAATTGCCAACGTCCAGCGATTGCTCCTACACTAAAGGTGCCAGCCCTGAAAGCTCTTGCTGGTCCTCATCTCCCACTGCTAACCTCTCAAACGAACCACAAACACTTGGGCTCTGAACTTGTTTAGGCTACTAAAACTTCCAATGTACACAGCCTCTCCTGCTCAATCTGGCCAGAGATTAACACCGAAATTGCGAACGTCCAGCGATTGCTCCTACACTAAAGGTGCCAGCCCTGAAAGCTCTTGCTGGTCCTCATCTCCCACTGCTAACCTCTCAAACGAACCACAAACACTTGGGCTCTGAACTTGTTTAGGCGACTAAAACTTCCAATGTACACAGCCTCTCCTGCTCAATCTGGCCAGAGATTAACACCGAAATTGCGAACGTCCAGCGATTGCTCCTACACTAAAGGTGCCAGCCCTGAAAGCTCTTGCTGGTCCTCATCTCCCACTGGTAACCTCTCAAACGAACCACAAACACTTGGGCTCTGAACTTGTTTAGGCTACTAAAACTTCCAATGTACACAGCCTCTCCTGCTCAATCTGGCCAGAGATTAACACCGAAATTGCGAACGTCCAGCGATTGCTACTACACTAAAGGTGCCAGCCCTGAAAGCTCTTGCTGGTCCTCATCTCCCACTGGTAACCTCTCAAACGAACCACAAACACTTGGGCTCTGAAATTCTTTTGGCTACTAAAACTTCCAACGTACACAGCCTCTCCTGCTCAATCTGGCCAGAGCCCTACACCGAAATTGCGAACGTCCAGCGATTGCTCCTACACTAAAGGTGCCAGCCCTGAAAGCTCTTGCTTGTACTCATCTCCCACTGGTAACCTCTCAAACGAACCACAAACACTTGGGCTCTGAACTTGTTTAGGCTACTAAAACTTCCAACGTACACAGACTCTCCTGCTCAATCTGGCCAGAGCCCTACACCGAAATTGCGAACGTCCAGCGATTGCTCCTACACTAAAGGTGCCAGCCCTGAAAGCTCTTGCTGGTCCTCATGTCCCACTGCTAACCTCTAAAACGAAACACAAACACTTGGGCTCTGAAATTGTTTAGGCTACTAAAACTTCCAATGTACACAGCCTCTCCTGCTCAATCTGGCCAGAGATTAACACCGAAATTGCGAACGTCCAGCGATTGCTCCTACACTAAAGGTGCCAGCCCTGAAAGCTCTTGCTGCTCCTCATCTCCCACTGGTAACCTCTCAAACGAACCACAAACACTTGGCCTCTGAAATTGTTTAGGCTACTAAAACTTCCAACGTACACAGCCTCGCCTGCTCAATCTGGCCAGAGCCCTACACCGAAATTGCGAACGTCCAGCGATTGCTCCTACACTAAAGGTGCCAGCCCTGAAAGCTCTTGCTGCTCCTTATCTCCCACTGGTAACCTCTCAAATGAACCACAAACACTTGGGCTCTGAACTTCTTTAGCCTACTAAAACTTCCAACGTACACAGCCTCGCCTGCTCAATCTGGCCAGAGCTCAACACCGAAATTGCGAACTTCCAGGGATAGCTCCTACACTAAAGGTGCCAGCCCTGAAAGCTCTTGCTGCTCCTCATCTCCCACTGGTAACCTCTCAAACGAACCACAAACACTTGGCCTCTGAACTTGTTTAGCCTACTAAAACTTCCAACGTACACTGCCTCTCCTGCTCAATCTGGCCAGAGCTCAACACCGAAATTGCGAACGTCCAGAGATTGATCCTACACTAAAGGTGCCAGCCCTGAAAGCTCTTGCTGGTCCTCATCTCCCACTGGTAACCTCTCAAACGAACCACAAACACTTGGGCTCTGAACTTGTTTAGCCTACTAAAACTTCCAACGTACACAGCCTCTCCTGCTCAATCTGGCCAGAGCTCAACACCGAAATTGCGAACGTCCAGCGATTGCTCCTACACTAAAGGGGCCAGCCCTGAAAGCTCTTGCTGGTCCTCATCTCCCACTGGTAACCTCTCAAACGAACCACAAACACTTGGCCTCTGAACTTGTTTAGCCTACTAAAACTTCCAACGTACACTGCCTCTCCTGCTCAATCTGGCCAGAGCTCAACACCGAAATTGCGAACGTCCAGCGATTGCTCCTACACTAAAGGTGCCAGCCCTGAAAGCTCTTGCTGTTCCTCATCTCCCACTGGTAACCTCTCAAACGAACCACAAACACTTGGGCTCTGAACTTCTTTAGCCTACTAAAACTTCCAACGTACACTGCCTCTCCTGCTCAATCTGGCCAGAGCTCAACACCGAAATTGTGAACGTTCAGAGATTGATCCTACACTAAAGGTGCCAGCCCTGAAAGCTCTTGCTGGTCCTCATCTCCCACTGGTAACCTCTCAAACGAACCAGAAACACTTGGGCTCTGAACTTGTTTAGCCTACTAAAACTTCCAACGTACACAGCCTCTCCTGCTCAATCTGGCCAGAGCTCAACACCGAAATTGCGAACGTCCAGCGATTGCTCCTACACTAAAGGGGCCAGCCCTGAAAGCTCTTGCTGCTCCTCATCTCCCACTGGTAACCTCTCAAACGAACCACAAACACTTGGCCTCTGAACTTGTTTAGCCTACTAAAACTTCCAACGTACACTGCCTCTCCTGCTCAATCTGGCCAGAGCTCAACACCGAAATTGCGAACGTCCAGCGATTGCTCCTACACTAAAGGGGCCAGCCCTGAAAGCTCTTGCTGCTCCTCATCTCCCACTGGTAACCTCTCAAACGAACCACAAACACTTGGCCTCTGAACTTGTTTAGCCTACTAAAACTTCCAACGTACACAGCCTCGCCTGCTCAATCTGGCCAGAGCTCAACACCGAAATTGCGAACGTCCAGCGATTGCTCCTACACTAAAGGCGCCAGCCCTGAAAGCTCTTGCTGCTCCTCATCTCCCACTGGTAACCTCTCAAATGAACCACAAACACTTGGGCTCTGAACTTCTTTAGCCTACTAAAACTTCCAACGTACACAGCCTCGCCTGCTCAATCTGGCCAGAGCTCAACACCGAAATTGCGAACGTCCAGCGATTGCTCCTACACTAAAGGTGCCAGCCCTGAAAGCTCTTGCTGCTCCTCATCTCCCACTGGTAACCTCTCAAACGAACCACAAACACTTGGCCTCTGAACTTGTTTAGCCTACTAAAACTTCCAACGTACACAGCTTCTCCTGCTCAATCTAGCCAGAGCTCAACACCGAAATTGCGAACGTCCAGCGATTGCTCCTACAATAAAGGGGCCAGCCCTGAAAGCTCTTGCTGGTCCTCATCTCCCACTGGTAACCTCTCAAACGAACCACAAACACTTGGGCTCTGAACTTCTTTAGCCTACTAAAACTTCCAACGTACACAGCCTCTCCTGCTCAATCTGGCCAGAGCTCAACACCGAAATTGCGAACGTCCAGCGATTGCTCCTACACTAAAGGGCCAGCCCTGAAAGCTCTTGCTGGTCCTCATCTCCCACTGGTAACCTCTCAAATGAACCACAAACACTTGGGCTCTGAACTTGTTTAGCCTGCTAAAACTTCCAACGTACACAGCCTCTCCTGCTCAATCTGGCCAGAGCTCAACACCGAAATTGCGAACGTCCAGCGATTGCTCCTACAATAAAGGGGCCAGCCCTGAAAGCTCTTGCTGGTCCTCATCTCCCACTGGTAACCTCTCAAACGAACCACAAACACTTGGGCTCTGAACTTGTTTAGCCTACTAAAACTTCCAACGTACACAGCCTCTAGTGCTCAATCTGGCCAGAGCTCAACACCGAAATTGCGAACGTCCAGCGATTGCTCCTACACTAAAGGTGCCAGCCCTGAAAGCTCTTGCTGCTCCTCATCTCCCACTGGTAACCTCTCAAACGAACCACAAACACTTGGCCTCTGAACTTGTTTAGCCTACTAAAACTTCCAACGTACACATCCTCTCCTGCTCAATCTAGCCAGAGCTCAACACCGAAATTGCGAACGTCCAGCGATTGCTCCTACACTAAAGGTGCCAGCCCTGAAAGCTCTTGCTGGTTCTCATCTCCAGCTGGTAACCTCTCAAAAGAACCACAAACACTTGGGCTCTGAACTTCTTTAGCCTACTAAAACTTCCAACGTACACAGCCTCTCCTGCTCAATCTGGCCAGAGCTCAACACCGAAATTGCGAACGTCCAGCGATTGCTCCTACACTAAAGGGGCCAGCCCTGAAAGCTCTTGCTGGTCCTCATCTCCCACTGGTAACCTCTCAAATGAACCACAAACACTTGGGCTCTGAACTTGTTTAGCCTGCTAAAACTTCCAACGTACACAGCCTCTCCTGCTCAATCTGGCCAGAGCTCAACACCGAAATTGCGAACGTCCAGCGATTGCTCCTACACTAAAGGGGCCAGCCCTGAAAGCTCTTGCTGCTCCTCATCTCCCACTGGTAACCTCTCAAACGAACCACAAACACTTGGGCTCTGAACTTGTTTAGCCTACTAAAACTTCCAACGTACACAGCCTCTCCTGCTCAATCTGGCCAGAGCTCAACACCGAAATTGCGAACGTCCAGCGATTGCTCCTACACTAAAGGTGCCAGCCCTGAAAGCTCTTGCTGCTCCTCATCTCCCACTGGTAACCTCTCAAACGAACCACAAACACTTGGCCTCTGAACTTGTTTAGCCTACTAAAACTTCCAACGTACACATCCTCTCCTGCTCAATCTAGCCAGAGCTCAACACCGAAATTGCGAACGTCCAGCGATTGCTCCTACACTAAAGGTGCCAGCCCTGAAAGCTCTTGCTGGTCCTCATCTCCCACTGGTAACCTCTCAAACGAACCACAAACACTTGGCCTCTGAACTTGTTTAGCCTACTAAAACTTCCAACGTAAACTGCCTCTCCTGCTCAATCTGGCCAGAGCTCAACACCGAAATTGCGAACGTCCAGCGATTGCTCCTACACTAAAGGTGCCAGCCCTGAAAGCTCTTGCTGCTCCTCATCTCCCACTGGTAACCTCTCAAACGAACCACAAACACTTGGCCTCTGAACTTGTTTAGCCTACTAAAACTTCCAACGTACACAGCCTCGCCTGCTCAATCTGGCCAGAGCTCAACACCGAAATTGCGAACGTCCAGCGATTGCTCCTACACTAAAGGCGCCAGCCCTGAAAGCTCTTGCTGCTCCTTATCTCCCACTGGTAACCTCTCAAATGAACCACAAACACTTGGGCTCTGAACTTGTTTAGCCTACTAAAACTTCCAACGTACACAGCCTCTCCTGCTCAATCTGGCCAGAGCTCAACACCGAAATTGCGAACGTCCAGCGATTGCTCCTACACTAAAGGGGCCAGCCCTGAAAGCTCTTGCTGCTCCTTATCTCCCACTGGTAACTTCTCAAACAAACCACAAACACTTGGGCTCTGAACTTCTTTAGGCTACTAAAACTTCCAACGTACACAGCCTCTCCTGCTCAATCTGGCCAGAGCTGAACACCGAAATTGTGAACGTCCAGCGATTGCTCCTACACTAAAGGTGCCAGCCCTGAAAGCTCTTGCTGCTCCTCATCTCCCACTGGTAACCTCTCAAACGAACCACAAACACTTGGGCTCTGAACTTGTTTAGCCTACTAAAACTTCCAACGTACACAGCCTCTCCTGCTCAATCTGGCCTGAGCTCAACACCGAAATTGCGAACGTCCAGCGATTGCTCCTACACTAAAGGGCCAGCCCTGAAAGCTCTTGCTGGTTCTCATCTCCAGCTGGTAACCTCTCAAACGAACCACAAACACTTGGGCTCTGAACTTGTTTAGCCTACTAAAACTTCCAACGTACACAGCCTCTCCTGCTCAATCTGGCCAGAGCTCAACACCGAAATTGCGAACGTCCAGCGATTGCTCCTACACTAAAGGTGCCAGCCCTGAAAGCTCTTGCTGCTCCTCATCTCCCACTGGTAACCTCTCAAACGAACCACAAACACTTGGGCTCTGAACTTCTTTAGCCTACTAAAACTTCCAAAGTACACAGCCTCTCCTGCTCAATCTGGCCAGAGCTCAACACCGAAATTGCGAACGTCCAGCGATTGCTCCTACACTAAAGGGGCCAGCCCTGAAAGCTCTTGCTGGTCCTCATCTCCCACTGGTAACCTCTCAAACGAACCACAAACACTTGGGCTCTGAACTTCTTTAGCCTACTAAAACTTCCAACGTACACAGCCTCTCCTGCTCAATCTAGCCAGAGCTCAACACCGAAATTGCGAACGTCCAGCGATTGCTCCTACACTAAAGGTGCCAGCCCTGAAAGCTCTTGCTGCTCCTCATCTCCCACTGGTAACCTCTCAAACGAACCACAAACACTTGGGCTCTGAACTTGTTTAGCCTACTAAAACTTCCAACGTACACTGCCTCTCCTGCTCAATCTGGCCAGAGCTCAACACCAAAATTGCGAACGTCCAGCGATTGCTCCTACACTAAAGGTGCCAGCCCTGAAAGCTCTTGCTGGTCCTCATCTCCCACTGGTAACCTCTCAAACGAACCACAAACACTTGGGCTCTGAACTTGTTTAGCCTACTAAAACTTCCAACGTACACAGCCTCTCCTGCTCAATCTGGCCAGAGCTCAACACCGAAATTGCGAACGTCCAGCGATTGCTCCTACACTAAAGGTGCCAGCCCTGAAAGCTCTTGCTGCTCCTTATCTCCCACTGGTAACTTCTCAAACAAACCACAAACACTTGGCTCTGAACTTCTTTAGGCTACTAAAACTTCCAACGTACACAGCCTCTCCTGCTCAATCTGGCCAGAGCTGAACACCGAAATTGTGAACGTCCAGCGATTGCTCCTACACTAAAGGTGCCAGCCCTGAAAGCTCTTGCTGCTCCTCATCTCCCACTGGTAACCTCTCAAACGAACCACAAACACTTGGGCTCTGAACTTGTTTAGCCTACTAAAACTTCCAACGTACACAGCCTCTCCTGCTCAATCTGGCCTGAGCTCAACACCGAAATTGCGAACGTCCAGCGATTGCTCCTACACTAAAGGTGCCAGCCCTGAAAGCTCTTGCTGGTTCTCATCTCCAGCTGTAACCTCTCAAACGAACCACAAACACTTGGGCTCTGAACTTGTTTAGCCTACTAAAACTTCCAACGTACACAGCCTCTCCTGCTCAATCTGGCCAGAGCTCAACACCGAAATTGCGAACGTCCAGCGATTGCTCCTACACTAAAGGGGCCAGCCCTGAAAGCTCTTGCTCGTCCTCATCTCCCACTGGTAACCTCTCAAACGAACCACAAACACTTGGGCTCTGAACTTCTTTAGCCTACTAAAACTTCCAACGTACACAGCCTCTCCTGCTCAATCTGGCCAGAGCTCAACACCGAAATTGCGAACGTCCAGCGATTGCTCCTACACTAAAGGGGCCAGCCCTGAAAGCTCTTGCTGCTCCTCATCTCCCACTGGTAACCTCTCAAATGAACCACAAACACTTGGGCTCTGAACTTGTTTAGCCTGCTAAAACTTCCAACGTACACAGCCTCTCCTGCTCAATCTGGCCAGAGCTCAACACCGAAATTGCGAACGTCCAGCGATTGCTCCTACACTAAAGGTGCCAGCCCTGAAAGCTCTTGCTGCTCCTCATCTCCCACTGGTAACCTCTCAAACGAACCACAAACACTTGGCCTCTGAACTTGTTTAGCCTACTAAAACTTCCAACGTACACATCCTCTCCTGCTCAATCTAGCCAGAGCTCAACACCGAAATTGCGAACGTCCAGCGATTGCTCCTACACTAAAGGGGCCAGCCCTGAAAGCTCTTGCTGGTCCTCATCTCCCACTGGTAACCTCTCAAACGAACCACAAACACTTGGCCTCTGAACTTGTTTAGCCTACTAAAACTTCCAACGTACACTGCCTCTCCTGCTCAATCTGGCCAGAGCTCAACACCAAAATTGCGAACGTCCAGCGATTGCTCCTACACTAAAGGTGCCAGCCCTGAAAGCTCTTGCTGCTCAAAGCTCTTGCTGCTCCCTTATCTCCCACTGGTAACTTCTCAAACGAACCACAAACACTTGGCCTCTGAACTTGTTTAGCCTACTAAAACTTCCAACGTACACTGCCTCTCCTGCTCCAATCTGGCCAGAGCTCAACACCGAAATTGCGAACGTCCAGCGATTGCTCCTACACTAAAGGTGCCAGCCCTGAAAAGCTCTTGCTGCTCCTTATCTCCCACTGGTAACTTCTCAAACAAACCACAAACACTTGGGCTCTGAACTTCTTTAGGGCTACTAAAACTTCCAACGTACACAGCCTCTCCTGCTCAATCTGGCCAGAGCTGAACACCGAAATTGTGAACGTCCAGCGATTGCTCCTACACTAAAGGTGCCAGCCCTGAAAGCTCTTGCTGCTCCTCATCTCCCACTGGTAACCTCTCAAACGAACCACAAACACTTGGGCTCTGAACTTGTTTAGCCTACTAAAACTTCCAACGTACACAGCCTCTCCTGCTCAATCTGGCCTGAGCTCAACACCGAAATTGCGAACGTCCAGCGATTGCTCCTACACTAAAGGTGCCAGCCCTGAAAGCTCTTGCTGGTTCTCATCTCCAGCTGGTAACCTCTCAAACGAACCACAAACACTTGGGCTCTGAACTTGTTTAGCCTACTAAAACTTCCAACGTACACAGCCTCTCCTGCTCAATCTGGTCAGAGCTCAACACCGAAATTGCGAACGTCCAGCGATTGCTCCTACACTAAAGGGGCCAGCCCTGAAAGCTCTTGCTGGTCCTCATCTCCCACTGGTAACCTCTCAAACGAACCACAAACACTTGGGCTCTGAACTTCTTTAGCCTACTAAAACTTCCAACGTACACAGCCTCTCCTGCTCAATCTGGCCAGAGCTCAACACCGAAATTGCGAACGTCCAGCGATTGCTCCTACACTAAAGGGGCCAGCCCTGAAAGCTCTTGCTGGTCCTCATCTCCCACTGGTAACCTCTCAAACGAACCACAAACACTTGGCCTCTGAACTTGTTTAGCCTACTAAAACTTCCAACGTACACAGCCTCTCCTGCTCAATCTGGCCAGAGCTCAACACCGAAATTGCGAACGTCCAGCGATTGCTCCTACACTAAAGGTGCCAGCCCTGAAAGCTCTTGCTGGTCCTCATCTCCCACTGGTAACCTCTCAAACGAACCACAAACACTTGGGCTCTGAACTTCTTTAGCCTACTAAAACTTCCAACGTACACAGCCTCTCCTGCTCAATCTGGCCAGAGCTCAACACCGAAATTGCGAACGTCCAGCGATTGCTCCTACACTAAAGGGGCCAGCCCTGAAAGCTCTTGCTGGTCCTCATCTCCCACTGGTAACCTCTCAAATGAACCACAAACACTTGGGCTCTGAACTTGTTTAGCCTACTAAAACTTCCAACGTACACAGCCTCTCCTGCTCAATCTGGCCAGAGCTCAACACCGAAATTGCGAACGTCCAGCGATTGCTCCTACACTAAAGGGGCCAGCCCTGAAAGCTCTTGCTGCTCCTCATCTCCCACTGGTAACCTCTCAAACGAACCACAAGCACTTGGGCTCTGAACTTGTTTAGCCTACTAAAACTTCCAACGTACACAGCCTCTCCTGCTCAATCTGGCCAGAGCTCAACACCGAAATTGCGAACGTCCAGCGATTGCTCCTACACTAAAGGTGCCAGCCCTGAAAGCTCTTGCTGCTCCTCATCTCCCACTGGTAACCTCTCAAACGAACCACAAACACTTGGCCTCTGAACTTGTTTAGCCTACTAAAACTTCCAACGTACACTGCCTCTCCTGCTCAATCTGGCCAGAGCTCAACACCGAAATTGCGAACGTCCAGCGATTGCTCCTACACTAAAGGCGCCAGCCCTGAAAGCTCTTGCTGGTCCTCATCTCCCACTGGTAACCTCTCAAACGAACCACAAACACTTGGCCTCTGAACTTGTTTAGCCTACTAAAACTTCCAACGTACACTGCCTCTCCTGCTCAATCTGGCCAGAGCTCAACACCGAAATTGCGAACGTCCAGAGATTGATCCTACACTAAAGGTGCCAGCCCTGAAAGCTCTTGCTGGTCCTCATCTCCCACTGGTAACCTCTCAAACGAACCACAAAACACTTGGGGCTCTGAACTTGTTTAGCCTACTAAAACTTCCAACGTACACAGCCTCTCCTGCTCAATCTGGCCAGAGCTCAACACCGAAATTGCGAACGTCCAGCGATTGCTCCTACACTAAAGGGGCCAGCCCTGAAAGCTCTTGCTGGTCCTCATCTCCCACTGGTAACCTCTCAAACGAACCACAAACACTTGGGCTCTGAACTTGTTTAGCCTACTAAAACTTCCAACGTACACAGCCTCTCCTGCTCAATCTGGCCAGAGCTCAACACCGAAATTGCGAACGTCCAGCGATTGCTCCTACACTAAAGGTGCCAGCCCTGAAAGCTCTTGCTGCTCCTCATCTCCCACTGGTAACCTCTCAAACGAACCACAAACACTTGGCCTCTGAACTTGTTTAGCCTACTAAAACTTCCAACGTACACATCCTCTCCTGCTCAATCTAGCCAGAGCTCAACACCGAAATTGCGAACGTCCAGCGATTGCTCCTACACTAAAGGGGCCAGCCCTGAAAGCTCTTGCTGGTCCTCATCTCCCACTGGTAACCTCTCAAACGAACCACAAACACTTGGGCTCTGAACTTTGTTTAGCCTACTAAAACTTCCAACGTAAACTGCCTCTCCTGCTCAATCTGGCCAGAGCTCAACACCGAAATTACGAACGTCCAGCGATTGCTCCTACACTAAAGGTGCCAGCCCTGAAAGCTCTTGCTGCTCCTCATCTCCCACTGGTAACCTCTCAAACGAACCGACAAACACTTGGCCTCTGAACTTGTTTAGCCTACTAAAACTTCCAACGTACACAGCCTCGCCTGCTCAATCTGGCCAGAGCTCAACACCGAAACTGCGAACGTCCAGCGATTCTCCTACACTAAAGGCGCCAGCCCTGAAAGCTCTTGCTGCTCCTTATCTCCCACTGGTAACCTCTCAAACGAACCACAAACACTTGGGCTCTGAACTTGTTTAGCCTACTAAAACTTCCAACGTACACAGCCTCTCCTGCTCAATCTGGCCAGAGCTCAACACCGGAATTGCGAACGTCCAGCGATTGCTCCTACACTAAAGGTGCCAGCCCTGAAAGCTCTTGCTGCTCCTCATCTCCCACTGGTAACCTCTCAAACGAACCACAAACACTTGGCCTCTGAACTTGTTTAGCCTACTAAAACTTCCAACGTACACAGCCTCGGCCTGCTCAATCTGGCCAGAGCTCAACACCGAAATTGCGAACGTCCAGCGATTGCTCCTACACTAAAGGCGCCAGCCCTGAAAGCTCTTGCTGCTCCTTATCTCCCACTGGTAACCTCTCAAATGAACCACAAACACTTGGCCTCTGAACTTCTTTAGCCTACTAAAACTTCCAACGTACACAGCCTCGCCTGCTCAATCTGGCCAGAGCTCAACACCGAAATTGCGAACGTCCAGCGATTGCTCCTACACTAAAGGTGCCAGCCCTGAAAGCTCTTGCTGGTCCTCATCTCCCACTGGTAACCTCTCAAACGAACCACAAACACTTGGCCTCTGAACTTGTTTAGCCTACTAAAACTTCCAACGTACACAGCCTCTCCTGCTCAATCTGGCCAGAGCTCAACACCGAAATTGCGAACGTCCAGCGATTGCTCCTACACTAAAGGGGCCAGCCCTGAAAGCTCTTGCTGGTCCTCATCTCCCACTGGTAACCTCTCAAACGAACCACACAAACACTTGGGCTCTGAACTTGTTTAGCCTACTAAAACTTCCAACGTACACAGCCTCTCCTGCTCAATCTGGCCAGAGCTCAACACCGAAATTGCGAACGTCCAGCGATTGCTTCTACACTAAAGGGGCCAGCCCTGAAAGCTCTTGCTGGTCCTCATCTCCCACTGGTAACCTCTCAAACGAACCACAAACACTTGGGCTCTGAACTTGTTTAGCCTACTAAAACTTCCAACGTACACTGCCTCTCCTGCTCAATCTGGCCAGAGCTCAACACCGAAATTGCGAACGTCCAGAGATTGATCCTACACTAAAGGTGCCAGCCCTGAAAGCTCTTGCTGGTCCTCATCTCCCACTGGTAACCTCTCAAACGAACCACAAACACTTGGGCTCTGAACTTGTTTAGCCTACTAAAACTTCCAACGTACACAGCCTCCTCTCCTGCTCAATCTGGCCAGAGCTCAACACCGAAATTGCGAACGTCCAGCGATTGCTCCTACACTAAAGGGGCCAGCCCTGAAAGCTCTTGCTGGTCCTCATCTCCCACTGGTAACCTCTCAAACGAACCACAAACACTTGGGCTCTGAACTTGTTTAGCCTACTAAAACTTCCAACGTACACTGCCTCTCCTGCTCAATCTGGCCAGAGCTCAACACCGAAATTGCGAACGTCCAGCGATTGCTCCTACACTAAAGGTGCCAGCCCTGAAAGCTCTTGCTGGTCCTCATCTCCCACTGGTAACCTCTCAAACGAACCACAAACACTTGGCCTCTGAACTTGTTTAGCCTACTTAAAACTTCCAACGTACACTGCCTCTCCTGCTCAATCTGGCCAGAGCTCAACACCGAAATTGTGAACGTCCAGAGATTGATCCTACACTAAAGGTGCCAGCCCTGAAAGCTCTTGCTGGTCCTCATCTCCCACTGGTAACCTCTCAAACGAACCACAAACACTTGGGCTCTGAACTTGTTTAGCCTACTAAAACTTCCAACGTACACAGCCTCTCCTGCTCAATCTGGCCAGAGCTCAACACCGAAATTGCGAACGTCCAGGGATTGCTCCTACACTAAAGGTGCCAGCCCTGAAAGCTCTTGCTGGTCCTCATCTCCCACTGGTAACCTCTCAAACGAACCACAAACACTTGGGCTCTGAACTTGTTTAGCCTACTAAAACTTCCAACTGTACACTGCCTCTCCTGCTCAATCTGGCCAGAGCTCAACACCGAAATTGCGCACGTCCAGCGATTGCTCCTACACTAAAGGGGCCAGCCCTGAAAGCTCTTGCTGCTCCTCATCTCCCACTGGTAACCTCTCAAACGAACCACAAACACTTGGCCTCTGAACTTGTTTAGCCTACTAAAACTTCCAACGTACACAGCCTCGCCTGCTCAATCTGGCCAGAGCTCAACACCGAAATTGCGAACGTCCAGCGATTGCTCCTACACTAAAGGCGCCAGCCCTGAAAGCTCTTGCTGCTCCTCATCTCCCACTGGTAACCTCTCAAATGAACCACAAACACTTGGGCTTCTGAACTTCTTTAGCCTACTAAAACTTCCAACGTACACAGCCTCGCCTGCTCAATCTGGCCAGAGCTCAACACCGAAATTGCGAACGTCCAGCGATTGCTCCTACACTAAAGGTGCCAGCCCTGAAAGCTCTTGCTGGTCCTCATCTCCCACTGGTAACCTCTCAAACGAACCACAAACACTTGGCCTCTGAACTTGTTTAGCCTACTAAAACTTCCAACGTACACAGCTTCTCCTGCTCAATCTAGCCAGAGCTCAACACCGAAATTGCGAACGTCCAGCGATTGCTCCTACACTAAAGGGGCCAGCCCTGAAAGCTCTTGCTGCTCCTCATCTCCCACTGGTAACCTCTCAAATGAACCACAAACACTTGGGCTCTGAACTTGTTTAGCCTGCTAAAACTTCCAACGTACACAGCCTCTCCTGCTCAATCTGGCCAGAGCTCAACACCGAAATTGCGAACGTCCAGCGATTGCTCCTACAATAAAGGGGCCAGCCCTGAAAGCTCTTGCTGGTCCTCATCTCCCACTGGTAACCTCTCAAACGAACCACAAACACTTGGCCTCTGAACTTGTTTAGCCTACTAAAAACTTCCAACGTACACAGCCTCTAGTAGCTCAATCTGGCCAGAGCTCAACACCGAAATTGCGAACGTCCAGCGATTGCTCCTACACTAAAGGTGCCAGCCCTGAAAGCTCTTGCTGCTCCTCATCTCCCACTGGTAACCTCTCAAACGAACCACAAACACTTGGCCTCTGAACTTGTTTAGCCTACTAAAACTTCCAACGTACACATCCTCTCCTGCTCAATCTAGCCAGAGCTCAACACCGAAATTGCGAACGTCCAGCGATTGCTCCTACACTAAAGGTGGCCAGCCCTGAAAGCTCTTGCTGCTCCTCAGTCTCCCACTGGTAACCTCTCAAACGAACACACAAACACTTGGGCTCTGAACTGTTTACCCTACTAAAACTTCCAACGTACACTGCCTCTCCTGCTCAATCTGGCCAGAGCTCAACACCGAAATTGCGAACGTCCAGGGATTGCTCCTACACCAAAGGGGGCCAGCCCTGAAAGCTCTTGCTGGTCCTCATCTCCCACTGGTAACCTCTCAAACGAACCACAAACACTTGGCCTCTGAACTTGTTTAGCCTACTAAAACTTCCAACGTACACAGCCTCTCCTGCTCAATCTTGGCCAGAGCTCAACACCGAAATTGCGAACGTCCAGCGATTGCTCCTACACTAAAGGTGCCAGCCCTGAAAGCTCTTGCTGCTCCTTATCTCCCACTGGTAAACTTCTCAAACAAACCACAAACACTTGGGCTCTGAACTTCTTTAGGCTACTAAAACTTCCAACGTACACAGCCTCTCCTGCTCAATCTGGCCAGAGCTGAACACCGAAATTGCGAACGTCCAGCGATTGCTCCTACACTAAAGGTGCCAGCCCTGAAAGCTCTTGCTGCTCCTCATCTCCCACTGGTAACCTCTCAAACGAACCACAAACACTTGGGCTCTGAACTTGTTTAGCCTACTAAAACTTCCAACGTACACAGCCTCTCCTGCTCAATCTGGCCTGAGCTCAACACCGAAATTGCGAACGTCACAGATAAGCGATTGCTCCTACACTAAAGGGGCCAGCCCTGAAAGCTCTTGCTGGTTCTCATCTCCAGCTGGTAACCTCTCAAACGAACCACAAACACTTGGGCTCTGAACTTGTTTAGACCTACTAAAACTTCCAACGTACACAGCCTCTCCTGCTCAATCTGGCCAGAGCTCAACACCGAAATTGCGAACGTCCCAGCGATTGCTCCTACACTAAAGGGGCCAGCCCTGAAAGCTCTTCCCTGCTCCTCATCTCCCACTGGGTAACCTCTCAAACGAACCACAAACACTTGGGCTCTGAACTTGTTTAGCCTACTAAAACTTCCAACGTACACAGCCTCTCCTGCTCAATCTGGCCAGAGCTCAACACCGGAAATTGCGAACGTCCAGCGATTGCTCCTACACTAAAGGGGCCAGCCCTGAAAGCTCTTGCTGGTCCTCATCTCCCACTGGTAACCTCTCAAACGAACCACAAACACTTGGCCTCTGAACTTGTTTAGCCTACTAAAACTTCCAACGTACACAGCCTCTCCTGCTCAATCTAGCCAGAGCTCAACACCGAAATTGCGAACGTCCAGCGATTGCTCCTACACTAAAGGTGCCAGCCCTGAAAGCTCTTGCTGCTCCTCATCTCCCACTGGTAACCTCTCAAACGAACCACAAACACTTGGGCTCTGAACTTGTTTAGCCTACTAAAACTTCCAACGTACACTGCCTCTCCTGCTCAATCTGGCCAGAGCTCAACACCAAAATTGCGAACGTCCAGCGATTGCTCCTACACTAAAGGGGCCAGCCCTGAAAGCTCTTGCTGCTCCTCATCTCCCACTGGTAACCTCTCAAACGAACCACAAACACTTGGCCTCTGAACTTGTTTAGCCTACTAAAACTTCCAACGTACACAGCCTCTCCTGCTCAATCTGGCCAGAGCTCAACACCGAAATTGCGAACGTCCAGCGATTGCTCCTACACTAAAGGTGCCAGCCCTGAAAGCTCTTGCTGCTCCTTATCTCCCACTGGTAACTTCTCAAACAAACCACAAACACTTGGGCTCTGAACTTCTTTAGGCTACTAAAACTTCCAACGTACACAGCCTCTCCTGCTCAATCTGGCCAGAGCTGAACACCGAAATTGTGAACGTCCAGCGATTGCTCCTACACTAAAGGTGCCAGCCCTGAAAGCTCTTGCTGCTCCTCATCTCCCACTGGTAACCTCTCAAACGAACCACAAACACTTGGGCTCTGAACTTGTTTAGCCTACTAAAACTTCCAACGTACACAGCCTCTCCTGCTCAATCTGGCCTGAGCTCAACACCGAAATTGCGAACGTCCAGCGATTGCTCCTACACTAAAGGGGCCAGCCCTGAAAGCTCTTGCTGGTTCTCATCTCCAGCTGGTAACCTCTCAAACGAACCACAAACACTTGGGCTCTGAACTTGTTTAGCCTACTAAAACTTCCAACGTACACAGCCTCTCCTGCTCAATCTGGCCAGAGCTCAACACCGAAATTGCGAACGTCCAGCGATTGCTCCTACACTAAAGGTGCCAGCCCTGAAAGCTCTTGCTCGTCCTCATCTCCCACTGGTAACCTCTCAAACGAACCACAAACACTTGGGCTCTGAACTTCTTTAGCCTACTAAAACTTCCAACGTACACAGCCTCTCCTGCTCAATCTGGCCAGAGCTCAACACCGAAATTGCGAACGTCCAGCGATTGCTCCTACACTAAAGGGGCCAGCCCTGAAAGCTCTTGCTGGTCCTCATCTCCCACTGGTAACCTCTCAAACGAACCACAAACACTTGGGCTCTGAACTTCTTTAGCCTACTAAAACTTCCAACGTACACTGCCTCTCCTGCTCAATCTGGCCAGAGCTCAACACCGAAATTGCGAACGTCCAGCGATTGCTCCTACACTAAAGGTGCCAGCCCTGAAAGCTCTTGCTGCTCCTTATCTCCCACTGGTAACTTCTCAAACAAACCACAAACACTTGGGCTCTGAACTAGTTTAGCCTACTAAAACTTCCAACGTACACAGCCTCTCCTGCTCAATCTGGCCAGAGCTGAACACCGAAATTGTGAACGTCCAGCGATTGCTCCTACACTAAAGGTGCCAGCCCTGAAAGCTCTTGCTGGTCCTCATCTCCCACTGGTAACCTCTCAAACGAACCACAAACACTTGGGCTCTGAACTTGTTTAGCCTACTAAAACTTCCAACGTACACAGCCTCTCCTGCTCAATCTGGCCAGAGCTCAACACCGAAATTGCGAACGTCCAGCGATTGCTCCTACACTAAAGGGGCCAGCCCTGAAAGCTCTTGCTCGTCCTCATCTCCCACTGGTAACCTCTCAAACGAACCACAAACACTTGGGCTCTGAACTTGTTTAGCCTACTAAAACTTCCAACGTACACAGCCTCACCTGCTCAATCTGGCCAGAGCTCAACACCGAAATTGCGAACGTCCAGCGATTGCTCCTACACTAAAGGGGCCAGCCCTGAAAGCTCTTGCTGGTCCTCATCTCCCACTGGTAACCTCTCAAACGAACCACAAACACTTGGCCTCTGAACTTGTTTAGCCTACTAAAACTTCCAACGTACACAGCCTCTCCTGCTCAATCTGGCCAGAGCTCAACACCGAAATTGCGAACGTCCAGCGATTGCTCCTACACTAAAGGGGCCAGCCCTGAAAGCACTTGCTGGTCCTCATCTCCCACTGGTAACCTCTCAAACGAACCACAAACACTTGGGCTCTGAACTTGTTTAGCCTACTAAAACTTCCAACGTACACTGCCTCTCCTGCTCAATCTGGCCAGAGCTGAACACCGAAATTGCGAACGTCCAGCGATTGCTCCTACACTAAAGGTGCCAGCCCTGAAAGCTCTTGCTGCTCCTCATCTCCCACTGGTAACCTCTCAAACGAACCACAAACACTTGGCCTCTGAACTTGTTTAGCCTACTAAAACTTCCAACGTACACAGCCTCACCTGCTCAATCTGGCCAGAGCTCAACACCGAAATTGCGAACATCCAGCGATTGCTCCTACACTAAAGGGGCCAGCCCTGAAAGCTCTTGCTCGTCCTCATCTCCCACTGGTAACCTCTCAAACGAACCACAAACACTTGGCCTCTGAACTTGTTTAGCCTACTAAAACTTCCAACGTACACAGCCTCTCCTGCTCAATCTGGCCAGAGCTCAACACCGAAATTGCGAACGTCCAGCAATTGCTCCTACACCAAAGGGGCCAGCCCTGAAAGCTCTTGCTGCTCCTCATCTCCCACTGGTAACCTCTCAAACGAACCACAAACACTTGGGCTCTGAACTTGTTTAGCCTACTAAAACTTCCAACGTACACAGCCTCTCCTGCTCAATCTGGCCAGAGCTCAACAACGAAATTGTGAACGTCCAGGGATTGTTCCTACACTAAAGGTGCCAGCCCTGAAAGATCTTGCTGGTCCTCATCTCCCACTGGTAACCTCTCAAACGAACAACAAACACTTGGCCTCTGAACTTGTTTAGCCTACTAAAACTTCCAACGTACACAGCCTCTCCTGCTCAATCTGGCCAGAGCTCAACACCGAAATTGCGAACGTCCAGCGATTGCTCCTACACTAAAGGGGCCAGCCCTGAAAGCTCTTGCTGCTCCTCATCTCCCACTGGTAACCTCTCAAACGAACCACAAACACTTGGGCTCTGAACTTGTTTAGCCTACTAAAACTTCCAACGTACACAGCCTCGCCTGCTCAATCTGGCCAGAGCTCAACACCAAAATTGTGAACGTCCAGGGATTGTTCCTACACTAAAGGTGCCAGCCCTGAAAGATCTTGCTGGTCCTCATCTCCCACTGGTAACCTCTCAAACGAACCACAAACACTTGGCCTCTGAACTTGTTTAGCCTACTAAAACTTCCAACGTACACAGCCTCTCCTGCTCAATCTGGCCAGAGCTCAACACCGAAATTGCGAACGTCCAGCGATTGCTCCTACACTAAAGGTGCCAGCCCTGAAAGCTCTTGCTGGTCCTCATCTCCCACTGGTAACCTCTCAAACGAACCACAAACACTTGGCCTCTGAACTTGTTTAGCCTACTAAAACTTCCAACGTACACAGCCTCTCCTGCTCAATCTGGCCAGAGCTCAACACCGAAATTGCGAACGTCCAGGGATTGCTCCTACACTAAAGGTGCCAGCCCTGAAAGCTCTTGCTGCTCCTCATCTCCCACTGGTAACCTCTCAAACGAACCACAAACACTTGGGCTCTGAACTTGTTTAGCCTACTAAAACTTCCAACGTACACAACCTCTCCTGCTCAATCTGGCCAGAGCTCAACACCGAAATTGCGAACGTCCAGCGATTGCTCCTACACTAAAGGGGCCAGCCCTGAAAGCTCTTGCTGGTCCTCGTCTCCCACTGGTAACCTCTCAAACGAACCACAAACACTTGGCCTCTGAACTTGTTTAGCCTACTAAAACTTCCAACGTACACAGCCTCTCCTGCTCAATCTGGCCAGAGCTCAACACCGAAATTGCGAACGTCCAGAGATTGATCCTACACTAAAGGTGCCAGCCCTGAAAGCTCTTGCTGGTCCTCATCTCCCACTGGTAACCTCTCAAACGAACCACAAACACTTGGCCTCTGAACTTGTTTAGCCTACTAAAACTTCCAACGTACACAGCCTCTCCTGCTCAATCTGCCCAGAGCTCAACACCGAAATTGCGAACGTCCAGCGATTGCTCCTACACTAAAGGGGCCAGCCCTGAAAGCTCTTGCTGCTCCTCATCTCCCACTGGTAACCTCTCAAACGAACCACAAACACTTGGGCTCTGAACTTGTTTAGCCTACTAAAACTTCCAACGTACACAGCCTCTCCTGCTCAATCTGGCCAGAGCTCAACACCGAAATTGCGAACGTCCAGCGATTGCTCCTACACTAAAGGGGCCAGCCCTGAAAGCTCTTGCTGGTCCTCATCTCCCACTGGTAACCTCTCAAACGAACCACAAACACTTGGGCTCTGAACTTGTTTAGCCTACTAAAACTTCCAACGTACACAACCTCTCCTGCTCAATCTGGCCAGAGCTCAACACCGAAATTGCGAACGTCCAGCGATTGCTCCTACACTAAAGGTGCCAGCCCTGAAAGCTCTTGCTGCTCCTCATCTCCCACTGGTAACCTCTCAAACGAACCACAAACACTTGGGCTCTGAACTTGTTTAGCCTACTAAAACTTCCAACGTACACAGCCTCGCCTGCTCAATCTGGCCAGAGCTCAACACCGAAATTGCGAACGTCCAGCGATTGCTCCTACACTAAAGGTGCCAGCCCTGAAAGCTCTTGCTGGTCCTCATCTCCCACTGGTAACCTCTCAAACAAACCACAAACACTTGGCCTCTGAACTTGTTTAGCCTACTAAAACTTCCAACGTACACATCCTCTCCTGCTCAATCTAGCCAGAGCTCAACACCGAAATTGCGAACGTCCAGAGATTGATCCTACACTAAAGGGGCCAGCCCTGAAAGCTCTTGCTGGTCCTCATCTCCCACTGGTAACCTCTCAAACGAACCACAAACACTTGGGCTCTGAACTTGTTTAGCCTACTAAAACTTCCAACGTACACAGCCTCTCCTGCTCAATCTGGCCAGAGCTCAACACCGAAATTGCGAACGTCCAGCGATTGCTCCTACACTAAAGGTGCCAGCCCTGAAAGCTCTTGCTGGTCCTCATCTCCCACTGGTAACCTCTCAAACAAACCACAAACACTTGGGCTCTGAACTTGTTTAGCCTATTAAAACTTCCAACGTACACAGCCTCTCCTGCTCAATCTGGCCAGAGCTCAACACCGAAATTGCGAACGTCCAGCGATTGCTCCTACACTAAAGGGGCCAGCCCTGAAAGCTCTTGCTGCTCCTTATCTCCCACTGTTAATTTCTCAAACAAACCACAAACACTTGGCCTCTGAACTTGTTTAGCCTACTAAAACTTCCAACGTACACAGCCTCTCCTGCTCAATCTGGCCAGAGCTGAACACCGAAATTGTGAACGTCCAGCGATTGCTCCTACACTAAAGGTGCCAGCCCTGAAAGATCTTGCTGCTCCTCATCTCCCACTGGTAACCTCTCAAACGAACCACAAACACTTGGCCTCTGAACTTGTTTAGGCTACTAAAACTTCCAACGTACACAGCCTCTCCTGCTCAATCTGGCCTGAGCTCAACACCAAAATTGCGAACGTCCAGCGATTGCTCCTACACTAAAGGTGCCAGCCCTGAAAGCTCTTGCTGGTTCTCATCTCCAGCTGGTAACCTCTCAAACGAACCACAAACACTTGGGCTCTGAACTTGTTTAGCCTACTAAAACTTCCAACGTACACAGCCTCGCCTGCTCAATCTGGCCAGAGCTCAACACCGAAATTGCGAACGTCCAGCGATTGCTCCTACACTAAAGGGGCCAGCCCTGAAAGCTCTTGCTGCTCCTCATCTCCCACTGGTAACCTCTCAAACGAACCACAAACACTTGGGCTCTGAACTTGTTTAGCCTACTAAAACTTCCAACGTACACAGCCTCTCCTGCTCAATCTGGCCAGAGCTCAACACCGAAATTGCGAACGTCCAGCGATTGCTCCTACACTAAAGGTGCCAGCCCTGAAAGCTCTTGCTGCTCCTCATCTCCCACTGGTAACCTCTCAAACGAACCACAAACACTTGGCCTCTGAACTTGTTTAGGCTACTAAAACTTCCAACGTACACAGCCTCGCCTGCTCAATCTGGCCAGAGCTCAACACCGAAATTGCGAACGTCCAGGGATTGCTCCTACACTAAAGGTGCCAGCCCTGAAAGCTCTTGCTGGTCCTCATCTCCCACTGGTAACCTCTCAAACGAACCACAAACACTTGGCCTCTGAACTTGTTTAGCCTACTAAAACTTCCAACGTACACATCCTCTCCTGCTCAATCTAGCCAGAGCTCAACACCGAAATTGCGAACGTCCAGAGATTGATCCTACACTAAAGGTGCCAGCCCTGAAAGCTCTTGCTGGTCCTCATCTCCCACTGGTAACCTCTCAAACGAACCACAAACACTTGGGCTCTGAACTTGTTTAGCCTACTAAAACTTCCAACGTACACAGCCTCTCCTGCTCAATCTGGCCAGAGCTCAACACCGAAATTGCGAACGTCCAGCGATTGCTCCTACACTAAAGGTGCCAGCCCTGAAAGCTCTTGCTGGTCCTCATCTCCCACTGGTAACCTCTCAAACGAACCACAAACACTTGGGCTCTGAACTTGTTTAGCCTATTAAAACTTCCAACGTACACAGCCTCTCCTGCTCAATCTGGCCAGAGCTCAACACCGAAATTGCGAACGTCCAGCGATTGCTCCTACACTAAAGGGGCCAGCCCTGAAAGCTCTTGCTGCTCCTTATCTCCCACTGTTAACTTCTCAAACAAACCACAAACACTTGGCCTCTGAACTTGTTTAGCCTACTAAAACTTCCAACGTACACAGCCTCTCCTGCTCAATCTGGCCAGAGCTGAACACCGAAATTGTGAACGTCCAGCGATTGCTCCTACACTAAAGGTGCCAGCCCTGAAAGCTCTTGCTGGTCCTCATCTCCCACTGGTAACCTCTCAAACGAACCACAAACACTTGGCCTCTGAACTTGTTTAGCCTACTAAAACTTCCAACGTACACAGCCTCTCCTGCTCAATCTAGCCAGAGCTCAACACCGAAATTGCGAACGTCCAGAGATTGATCCTACACTAAAGGTGCCAGCCCTGAAAGCTCTTGCTGGTCCTCATCTCCCACTGGTAACCTCTCAAACGAACCACAAACACTTGGGCTCTGAACTTGTTTAGCCTACTAAAACTTCCAACGTACACAGCCTCTCCTGCTCAATCTGGCCAGAGCTCAACACCGAAATTGCGAACGTCCAGCGATTGCTCCTACACTAAAGGTGCCAGCCCTGAAAGCTCTTGCTGGTCCTCATCTCCCACTGGTAACCTCTCAAACGAACCACAAACACTTGGGCTCTGAACTTGTTTAGCCTATTAAAACTTCCAACGTACACAGCCTCTCCTGCTCAATCTGGCCAGAGCTCAACACCGAAATTGCGAACGTCCAGCGATTGCTCCTACACTAAAGGGGCCAGCCCTGAAAGCTCTTGCTGCTCCTTATCTCCCACTGTTAACTTCTCAAACAAACCACAAACACTTGGCCTCTGAACTTGTTTAGCCTACTAAAACTTCCAACGTACACAGCCTCTCCTGCTCAATCTGGCCAGAGCTGAACACCGAAATTGTGAACGTCCAGCGATTGCTCCTACACTAAAGGTGCCAGCCCTGAAAGATCTTGCTGCTCCTCATCTCCCACTGGTAACCTCTCAAACGAACCACAAACACTTGGCCTCTGAACTTGTTTAGGCTACTAAAACTTCCAACGTACACAGCCTCTCCTGCTCAATCTGGCCTGAGCTCAACACCAAAATTGCGAACGTCCAGCGATTGCTCCTACACTAAAGGTGCCAGCCCTGAAAGCTCTTGCTGGTTCTCATCTCCAGCTGGTAACCTCTCAAACGAACCACAAACACTTGGGCTCTGAACTTGTTTAGCCTACTAAAACTTCCAACGTACACAGCCTCGCCTGCTCAATCTGGCCAGAGCTCAACACCGAAATTGCGAACGTCCAGCGATTGCTCCTACACTAAAGGGGCCAGCCCTGAAAGCTCTTGCTGCTCCTCATCTCCCACTGGTAACCTCTCAAACGAACCACAAACACTTGGCCTCTGAACTTGTTTAGCCTACTAAAACTTCCAACGTACACAGCCTCTCCTGCTCAATCTGGCCAGAGCTCAACACCGAAATTGCGAACGTCCAGCGATTGCTCCTACACTAAAGGGGCCAGCCCTGAAAGCTCTTCCTGCTCCTCATCTCCCACTGGTAACCTCTCAAACGAACCACAAACACTTGGCCTCTGAACTTGTTTAGCCTACTAAAACTTCCAACGTACACAGCCTCTCCTGCTCAATCTGGCCAGAGCTCAACACCGAAATTGCGAACGTCCAGCGATTGCTCCTACACTAAAGGGGCCAGCCCTGAAAGCACTTGCTGGTCCTCATCTCCCACTGGTAACCTCTCAAACGAACCACAAACACTTGGCCTCTGAACTTGTTTAGCCTACTAAAACTTCCAACGTACACAGCCTCTCCTGCTCAATCTGGCCAGAGCTGAACACCGAAATTGCGAACGTCCAGGGATTGCTCCTACACTAAAGGTGCCAGCCCTGAAAGCTCTTGCTCGTCCTCATCTCCCACTGGTAACCTCTCAAACGAACCACAAACACTTGGGCTCTGAACTTCTTTAGCCTACTAAAACTTCCAACGTACACAGCCTCTCCTGCTCAATCTGGCCAGAGCTCAACACCGAAATTGCGAACGTCCAGCGATTGCTTCTACACTAAAGGTGCCAGCCCTGAAAGCTCTTGCTGGTCCTCATCTCCCACTGGTAACCTCTCAAACGAACCACAAACACTTGGCCTCTGAACTTGTTTGGCCTATTAAAACTTCCAACGTACACAGCCTCGCCTGCTCAATCTGGCCAGAGCTCAACACCGAAATTGCGAACGTCCAGCGATTGCTCCTACACTAAAGGGGCCAGCCCTGAAAGCTCTTGCTGGTCCTCATCTCCCACTGGTAACCTCTCAAACGAACCACAAACACTTGGGCTCTGAACTTGTTTAGCCTACTAAAACTTCCAACGTACACTGCCTCTCCTGCTCAATCTGGCCAGAGCTCAACACCGAAATTACGAACGTCCAGGGATTGCACCTACACTAAAGGGGCCAGCCCTGAAAGCTCTTGCTGGTCCTCATCTCCAACTGGTAACCTCTCAAACGAACCACAAACACTTGGCCTCTGAACTTGTTTAGCCTACTAAAACTTCCAACGTACACAGCCTCACCTGCTCAATCTGGCCAGAGCTCAACACCGAAATTGCGAACGTCCAGCGATTGCTCCTACACTAAAGGGGCCAGCCCTGAAAGCTCTTGCTGCTCCTCATCTCCCACTGGTAACCTCTCAAACAAACCACAAACACTTGGGCTCTGAACTTCTTTAGCCTACTAAAACTTCCAACGTACACAGCCTCTCCTGCTCAATCTGGCCAGAGCTCAACACCGAAATTGCGAACGTCCAGCGATTACTCCTACACTAAAGGTGCCAGCCCTCAAAGCTCTTGCTGGTCCTCATCTCCCACTGGTAACCTCTCAAACGAACCACAAACACTTGGGCTCTGAACTTGTATAGCCTACTAAAACTTCCAACGTACACAGCCTCTCCTGCTCCATCTGGCCAAAATTCAAGACCGAAATTGCGAACGTCCAGCGATTTCTCCTACACTAAAGGGGCCAGCCCTGAAAGCTCTTGCTGCTCCTCATCTCCCACTGGTAACCTCTCAAACGAACCACAAACACTTGGCCTCTGAACTTGTTTAGCCTACTAAAACTTCCAACGTACACAGCCTCGCCTGCTCAATCTGGCCAGAGCTCAACACCGAAATTGTGAACGTCCAGGGATTGTTCCTACACTAAAGGTGCCAGCCCTGAAAGCTCTTGCTGGTCCTCATCTCCCACTGGTAACGTCTCAAACGAACCACAAACACTTGGCCTCTGAACTTGTTTAGCCTACTAAAACTTCCAACGTACACAGCCTCTCCTGCTCAATCTGGCCAGAGCTCAACACCGAAATTGCGAACGTCCAGGGATTGCTCCTACACTAAAGGGGCCAGCCCTGAAAGCTCTTGCTGCTCCTCATCTCCCACTGGTAACCTCTCAAACGAACCACAAACACTTGGGCTCTGAACTTGTTTAGCCTACTAAAACTTCCAACGTACACAACCTCTCCTGCTCAATCTGGCCAGAGCTCAACACCGAAATTGCGAACGTCCAGCGATTGCTCCTACACTAAAGGGGCCAGCCCTGAAAGCTCTTGCTGGTCCTCGTCTCCCACTGGTAACCTCTCATACGAACCACAAACACTTGGGCTCTGAACTTGTTTAGCCTACTAAAACTTCCAACGTACACAGCCTCTCCTGCTCAATCTGGCCAGAGCTCAACACCGAAATTGCGAAAGTCCAGAGATTGCTCCTACACTAAAGGTGCCAGCCCTGAAAGCTCTTGCTGGTCCTCATCTCCCACTGGTAACCTCTCAAACGAACCACAAACACTTGGGCTCTGAACTTGTTTAGCCTACTAAAACTTCCAACGTACACAGCCTCTCCTGCTCAATCTGGCCAGAGCTCAACACCGAAATTGCGAACGTCCAGCGATTGCTCCTACACTAAAGGTGCCAGCCCTGAAAGCTCTTGCTGCTCCTCATCTCCCACTGGTAACCTCTCAAACGAACCACAAACACTTGGGCTCTGAACTTGTTTAGCCTACTAAAACTTCCAACGTACACAGCCTCTCCTGCTCAATCTGGCCAGAGCTCAACACCGAAATTGCGAACGTCCAGGGATTGCTCCTACAGTAAAGGTGCCAGCCCTGAAAGCTCTTGCTGGTCCTCATCTCCCACTGGTAACCTCTCAAACGAACCACAAACACTTGGGCTCTGAACTTGTTTAGCCTACTAAAACTTCCAACGTACACAGCTTCTCCTGCTCAATCTGGCCTGAGCTCAACACCGAAATTGCGAACGTCCAGCGATTGCTCCTACACTAAAGGTGCCAGCCCTGAAAGCTCTTGCTGGTCCTCATCTCCCACTGGTAACCTCTCAAACGAACCACAAACACTTGGGCTCTGAACTTGTTTAGCCTACTAAAACTTCCAACGTACACAGCCTCGCCTGCTCAATCTGGCCAGAGCTCAACACCGAAATTGCGAACGTCCAGCGATTGCTCCTACACTAAAGGTGCCAGCCCTGAAAGCTCTTGCTTGTCCTCATCTCCCACTGGTAACCTCTCAAACGAACCACAAACACTTGGCCTCTGAACTTGTTTAGCCTACTAAAACTTCCAACGTACACAGCCTCTCCTGCTCAATCTGGCCAGAGCTCAACACCGAAATTGCGAACGTCCAGCGATTGCTCCTACACTAAAGGTGCCAGCCCTGAAAGCTCTTGCTGGTCCTCATCTCCCACTGGTAACCTCTCAAACGAACCACAAACACTTGGGCTCTGAACTTGTTTAGCCTACTAAAACTTCCAACGTACACTGCCTCTCCTGCTCAATCTGGCCAGAGCTCAACACCGAAATTGCGAACGTCCAGAGATTGATCCTACACTAAAGGTGCCAGCCCTGAAAGCTCTTGCTGCTCCTCATCTCCCACTGGTAACCTCTCAAACGAACCACAAACACTTGGCCTCTGAACTTGTTTAGCCTACTAAAACTTCCAACGTACACAGCCTCTCCTGCTCAATCTGGCCAGAGCTCAACACCGAAATTGCGAACGTCCAGCGATTGCTCCTACACTAAAGGGGCCAGCCCTGAAAGCTCTTGCTGCTCCTCATCTCCCACTGGTAACCTCTCAAACGAACCACAAACACTTGGGCTCTGAACTTCTTTAGCCTACTAAAACTTCCAACGTACACAGCCTCGCCTGCTCAATCTGGCCAGAGCTCAACAACGAAATTGTGAACGTCCAGGGATTGATCCTACACTAAAGGTGCCAGCCCTGAAAGATCTTGCTGGTCCTCATCTCCCACTGGTAACCTCTCAAACGAACCACAAACACTTGGGCTCTGAACTTGTTTAGCCTACTAAAACTTCCGATGTACACAGCCTCTCCTGCTCAATCTGGCCAGAGCTCAACACCGAAATTGCGAACGTCCAGCGATTGCTCCTACACTAAAGGTGCCAGCCCTGAAAGCTCTTGCTGGTCCTCATCTCCCACTGGTAACCTCTCAAACGAACCACAAACACTTGGGCTCTGAACTTGTTTAGCCTACTAAAACTTCCAACGTACACAGCCTCTCCTGCTCAATCTGGCCAGAGCTCAACACCGAAATTGCGAACGTCCAGCGATTGCTCCTACACTAAAGGGGCCAGCCCTGAAAGCTCTTGGTGGTCCTCATCTCCCACGGGTAACCTCTCAAACGAACCACAAACACTTGGGCTCTGAACTTGTTTAGCCTACTAAAACTTCCAACGTACACAACCTCGCCTGCTCAATCTGGCCAGAGCTCAACACCGAAATTGTGAACGTCCAGGGATTGTTCCTACACTAAAGGTGCCAGCCCTGAAAGCTCTTGCTGGTCCTCATCTCCCACTGGTAACCTCTCAAACGAACCACAAACACTTGGCCTCTGAACTTGTTTAGCCTACTAAAACTTCCAACGTACACAGCCTCTCCTGCTCAATCTGGCCAGAGCTCAACACCGAAATTGCGAACGTCCAGCGATTGCTCCTACACTAAAGGTGCCAGCCCTGAAAGCTCTTGCTGGTCCTCATCTCCCACTGGTAACCTCTCAAACGAACCACAAACACTTGGCCTCTGAACTTGTTTAGCCTACTAAAACTTCCAACGTACACAGCCTCTCCTGCTCAATCTGGCCAGAGCTCAACACCGAAATTGCGAACGTCCAGGGATTGCTCCTACACTAAAGGTGCCAGCCCTGAAAGCTCTTGCTGCTCCTCATCTCCCACTGGTAACCTCTCAAACGAACCACAAACACTTGGCCTCTGAACTTGTTTAGCCTACTAAAACTTCCAACGTACACAACCTCTCCTGCTCAATCTGGCCAGAGCTCAACACCGAAATTGCGAACGTCCAGCGATTGCTCCTACACTAAAGGGGCCAGCCCTGAAAGCTCTTGCTGGTCCTCGTCTCCCACTGGTAACCTCTCATACGAACCACAAACACTTGGGCTCTGAACTTGTTTAGCCTACTAAAACTTCCAACGTACACAGCCTCTCCTGCTCAATCTGGCCAGAGCTCAACACCGAAATTGCGAACGTCCAGAGATTGATCCTACACTAAAGGTGCCAGCCCTGAAAGATCTTGCTGCTCCTCATCTCCCACTGGTAACCTCTCAAACGAACCACAAACACTTGGGCTCTGAACTTGTTTAGCCTACTAAAACTTCCAACGTACACAGCCTCTCCTGCTCAATCTGGCCTGAGCTCAACACCGAAATTGCGAACGTCCAGCGATTGCTCCTACACTAAAGGTGCCAGCCCTGAAAGCTCTTGCTGGTTCTCATCTCCAGCTGGTAACCTCTCAAACGAACCACAAACACTTGGGCTCTGAACTTCTTTAGCCTACTAAAACTTCCAACGTACACAGCCTCTCCTGCTCAATCTGGCCAGAGCTCAACACCGAAATTGCGAACGTCCAGCGATTGCTCCTACACTAAAGGTGCCAGCCCTGAAAGCTCTTGCTGGTCCTCATCTCCCACTGGTAACCTCTCAAACGAACCACAAACACTTGGGCTCTGAACTTGTTTAGCCTACTAAAACTTCCAACGTACACAGCCTCGCCTGCTCAATCTGGCCAGAGCTCAACACCGAAATTGCGAACGTCCAGCGATTGCTCCTACACTAAAGGGGCCAGCCCTGAAAGCTCTTGCTGGTCCTCATCTCCCACTGGTAACCTCTCAAACGAACCACAAACACTTGGGCTCTGAACTTGTTTAGCCTACTAAAACTTCCAACGTACACAGCCTCTCCTGCTCAATCTGGCCAGAGCTCAACACCGAAATTGCGAACGTCCAGCGATTGCTCCTACACTAAAGGTGCCAGCCCTGAAAGCTCTTGCTGCTCCTCATCTCCCACTGGTAACCTCTCAAACGAACCACAAACACTTGGGCTCTGAACTTGTTTAGCCTACTAAAACTTCCAACGTACACAGCCTCTCCTGCTCAATCTGGCCAGAGCTCAACACCGAAATTGCGAACGTCCAGGGATTGCTCCTACAGTAAAGGTGCCAGCCCTGAAAGCTCTTGCTGGTCCTCATCTCCCACTGGTAACCTCTCAAACGAACCACAAACACTTGGGCTCTGAACTTGTTTAGCCTACTAAAACTTCCAACGTACACAGCTTCTCCTGCTCAATCTGGCCTGAGCTCAACACCGAAATTGCGAACGTCCAGCGATTGCTCCTACACTAAAGGTGCCAGCCCTGAAAGCTCTTGCTGGTCCTCATCTCCCACTGGTAACCTCTCAAACGAACCACAAACACTTGGGCTCTGAACTTGTTTAGCCTACTAAAACTTCCAACGTACACAGCCTCGCCTGCTCAATCTGGCCAGAGCTCAACACCGAAATTGCGAACGTCCAGCGATTGCTCCTACACTAAAGGTGCCAGCCCTGAAAGCTCTTGCTTGTCCTCATCTCCCACTGGTAACCTCTCAAACGAACCACAAACACTTGGCCTCTGAACTTGTTTAGCCTACTAAAACTTCCAACGTACACAGCCTCTCCTGCTCAATCTGGCCAGAGCTCAACACCGAAATTGCGAACGTCCAGCGATTGCTCCTACACTAAAGGTGCCAGCCCTGAAAGCTCTTGCTGGTCCTCATCTCCCACTGGTAACCTCTCAAACGAACCACAAACACTTGGGCTCTGAACTTGTTTAGCCTACTAAAACTTCCAACGTACACTGCCTCTCCTGCTCAATCTGGCCAGAGCTCAACACCGAAATTGCGAACGTCCAGAGATTGATCCTACACTAAAGGTGCCAGCCCTGAAAGCTCTTGCTGCTCCTCATCTCCCACTGGTAACCTCTCAAACGAACCACAAACACTTGGCCTCTGAACTTGTTTAGCCTACTAAAACTTCCAACGTACACAGCCTCTCCTGCTCAATCTGGCCAGAGCTCAACACCGAAATTGCGAACGTCCAGCGATTGCTCCTACACTAAAGGGGCCAGCCCTGAAAGCTCTTGCTGCTCCTCATCTCCCACTGGTAACCTCTCAAACGAACCACAAACACTTGGGCTCTGAACTTCTTTAGCCTACTAAAACTTCCAACGTACACAGCCTCGCCTGCTCAATCTGGCCAGAGCTCAACAACGAAATTGTGAACGTCCAGGGATTGATCCTACACTAAAGGTGCCAGCCCTGAAAGATCTTGCTGGTCCTCATCTCCCACTGGTAACCTCTCAAACGAACCACAAACACTTGGGCTCTGAACTTGTTTAGCCTACTAAAACTTCCGATGTACACAGCCTCTCCTGCTCAATCTGGCCAGAGCTCAACACCGAAATTGCGAACGTCCAGCGATTGCTCCTACACTAAAGGTGCCAGCCCTGAAAGCTCTTGCTGGTCCTCATCTCCCACTGGTAACCTCTCAAACGAACCACAAACACTTGGGCTCTGAACTTGTTTAGCCTACTAAAACTTCCAACGTACACAGCCTCTCCTGCTCAATCTGGCCAGAGCTCAACACCGAAATTGCGAACGTCCAGCGATTGCTCCTACACTAAAGGGGCCAGCCCTGAAAGCTCTTGGTGGTCCTCATCTCCCACGGGTAACCTCTCAAACGAACCACAAACACTTGGGCTCTGAACTTGTTTAGCCTACTAAAACTTCCAACGTACACAACCTCGCCTGCTCAATCTGGCCAGAGCTCAACACCGAAATTGTGAACGTCCAGGGATTGTTCCTACACTAAAGGTGCCAGCCCTGAAAGCTCTTGCTGGTCCTCATCTCCCACTGGTAACCTCTCAAACGAACCACAAACACTTGGCCTCTGAACTTGTTTAGCCTACTAAAACTTCCAACGTACACAGCCTCTCCTGCTCAATCTGGCCAGAGCTCAACACCGAAATTGCGAACGTCCAGCGATTGCTCCTACACTAAAGGTGCCAGCCCTGAAAGCTCTTGCTGCTACTCATCTCCCACTGGTAACCTCTCAAACGAACCACAAACACTTGGCCTCTGAACTTGTTTAGCCTACTAAAACTTCCAACGTACACAGCCTCTCCTGCTCAATCTGGCCAGAGCTCAACACCGAAATTGCGAACGTCCAGGGATTGCTCCTACACTAAAGGTGCCAGCCCTGAAAGCTCTTGCTGCTCCTCATCTCCCACTGGTAACCTCTCAAACGAACCACAAACACTTGGCCTCTGAACTTGTTTAGCCTACTAAAACTTCCAACGTACACAACCTCTCCTGCTCAATCTGGCCAGAGCTCAACACCGAAATTGCGAACGTCCAGCGATTGCTCCTACACTAAAGGGGCCAGCCCTGAAAGCTCTTGCTGGTCCTCGTCTCCCACTGGTAACCTCTCATACGAACCACAAACACTTGGGCTCTGAACTTGTTTAGCCTACTAAAACTTCCAACGTACACAGCCTCTCCTGCTCAATCTGGCCAGAGCTCAACACCGAAATTGCGAACGTCCAGAGATTGATCCTACACTAAAGGTGCCAGCCCTGAAAGATCTTGCTGCTCCTCATCTCCCACTGGTAACCTCTCAAACGAACCACAAACACTTGGCCTCTGAACTTGTTTAGGCTACTAAAACTTCCAACGTACACAGCCTCTCCTGCTCAATCTGGCCTGAGCTCAACACCGAAATTGCGAACGTCCAGCGATTGCTCCTACACTAAAGGTGCCAGCCCTGAAAGCTCTTGCTGGTTCTCATCTCCAGCTGGTAACCTCTCAAACGAACCACAAACACTTGGGCTCTGAACTTCTTTAGCCTACTAAAACTTCCAACGTACACAGCCTCTCCTGCTCAATCTGGCCAGAGCTCAACACCGAAATTGCGAACGTCCAGCGATTGCTCCTACACTAAAGGTGCCAGCCCTGAAAGCTCTTGCTGCTCCTCATCTCCCACTGGTAACCTCTCAAACGAACCACAAACACTTGGGCTCTGAACTTGTTTAGCCTACTAAAACTTCCAACGTACACAGCCTCGCCTGCTCAATCTGGCCAGAGCTCAACACCGAAATTGCGAACGTCCAGCGATTGCTCCTACACTAAAGGGGCCAGCCCTGAAAGCTCTTGCTGGTCCTCATCTCCCACTGGTAACCTCTCAAACGAACCACAAACACTTGGCCTCTGAACTTGTTTAGCCTACTAAAACTTCCAACGTACACTGCCTCTCCTGCTCAATCTGGCCAGAGCTCAACACCGAAATTACGAACGCCCAGGGATTGCACCTACACTAAAGGTGCCAGCCCTGAAAGCTCTTGCTGGTCCTCATCTCCAACTGGTAACCTCTCAAACGAACCACAAACACTTGGCCTCTGAACTTGTTTAGCCTACTAAAACTTCCAACGTACACAGCCTCACCTGCTCAATCTGGCCAGAGCTCAACACCGAAATTGCGAACGTCCAGCGATTGCTCCTACACTAAAGGGGCCAGCCCTGAAAGCTCTTGCTGCTCCTCATCTCCCACTGGTAACCTCTCAAACGAACCACAAACACTTGGGCTCTGAACTTGTTTAGCCTACTAAAACTTCCAACGTACACAGCCTCTCCTGCTCAATCTGGCCAGAGCTCAACACCGAAATTGCGAACGTCCAGCGATTGCTCCTACACTAAAGGGGCCAGCCCTGAAAGCTCTTGCTGCTCCTCATCTCCCACTGGTAACCTCTCAAACGAACCACAAACACTTGGGCTCTGAACTTCTTTAGCCTACTAAAACTTCCAACGTACACAGCCTCGCCTGCTCAATCTGGCCAGAGCTCAACAACGAAATTGTGAACGTCCAGGGATTGTTCCTACACTAAAGGTGCCAGCCCTGAAAGATCTTGCTGGTCCTCATCTCCCACTGGTAACCTCTCAAACGAACCACAAACACTTGGGCTCTGAACTTGTTTAGCCTACTAAAACTTCCGATGTACACAGCCTCTCCTGCTCAATCTGGCCAGAGCTCAACACCGAAATTGCGAACGTCCAGCGATTGCTCCTACACTAAAGGGGCCAGCCCTGAAAGCTCTTGCTGGTCCTCATCTCCCACTGGTAACCTCTCAAACGAACCACAAACACTTGGCCTCTGAACTTGTTTAGCCTACTAAAACTTCCAACGTACACAGCCTCTCCTGCTCAATCTGGCCAGAGCTCAACACCGAAATTGCGAACGTCCAGCGATTGCTCCTACACTAAAGGGGCCAGCCCTGAAAGCTCTTGGTGGTCCTCATCTCCCACGGGTAACCTCTCAAACGAACCACAAACACTTGGGCTCTGAACTTGTTTAGCCTACTAAAACTTCCAACGTACACAACCTCGCCTGCTCAATCTGGCCAGAGCTCAACACCGAAATTGTGAACGTCCAGGGATTGTTCCTACACTAAAGGTGCCAGCCCTGAAAGCTCTTGCTGGTCCTCATCTCCCACTGGTAACCTCTCAAACGAACCACAAACACTTGGCCTCTGAACTTGTTTAGCCTACTAAAACTTCCAACGTACACAGCCTCTCCTGCTCAATCTGGCCAGAGCTCAACACCGAAATTGCGAACGTCCAGCGATTGCTCCTACACTAAAGGTGCCAGCCCTGAAAGCTCTTGCTGGTCCTCATCTCCCACTGGTAACCTCTCAAACGAACCACAAACACTTGGCCTCTGAACTTGTTTAGCCTACTAAAACTTCCAACGTACACAGCCTCTCCTGCTCAATCTGGCCAGAGCTCAACACCGAAATTGCGAACGTCCAGGGATTGCTCCTACACTAAAGGTGCCAGCCCTGAAAGCTCTTGCTGCTCCTCATCTCCCACTGGTAACCTCTCAAACGAACCACAAACACTTGGAGGCCTCTGAACTTGTTTAGCCTACTAAAACTTCCAACGTACACAACCTCTCCTGCTCAATCTGGCCAGAGCTCAACACCGAAATTGCGAACGTCCAGCGATTGCTCCTACACTAAAGGGGCCAGCCCTGAAAGCTCTTGCTGGTCCTCGTCTCCCACTGGTAACCTCTCATACGAACCACAAACACTTGGGCTCTGAACTTGTTTAGCCTACTAAAACTTCCAACGTACACAGCCTCTCCTGCTCAATCTGGCCAGAGCTCAACACCGAAATTGCGAACGTCCAGAGATTGATCCTACACTAAAGGTGCCAGCCCTGAAAGATCTTGCTGCTCCTCATCTCCCACTGGTAACCTCTCAAACGAACCACAAACACTTGGCCTCTGAACTTGTTTAGGCTACTAAAACTTCCAACGTACACAGCCTCTCCTGCTCAATCTGGCCTGAGCTCAACACCGAAATTGCGAACGTCCAGCGATTGCTCCTACACTAAAGGTGCCAGCCCTGAAAGCTCTTGCTGGTTCTCATCTCCAGCTGGTAACCTCTCAAACGAACCACAAACACTTGGGCTCTGAACTTCTTTAGCCTACTAAAACTTCCAACGTACACAGCCTCTCCTGCTCAATCTGGCCAGAGCTCAACACCGAAATTGCGAACGTCCAGCGATTGCTCCTACACTAAAGGTGCCAGCCCTGAAAGCTCTTGCTGGTCCTCATCTCCCACTGGTAACCTCTCAAACGAACCACAAACACTTGGGCTCTGAACTTGTTTAGCCTACTAAAACTTCCAACGTACACAGCCTCGCCTGCTCAATCTGGCCAGAGCTCAACACCGAAATTGCGAACGTCCAGCGATTGCTCCTACACTAAAGGGGCCAGCCCTGAAAGCTCTTGCTGGTCCTCATCTCCCACTGGTAACCTCTCAAACGAACCACAAACACTTGGCCTCTGAACTTGTTTAGCCTACTAAAACTTCCAACGTACACTGCCTCTCCTGCTCAATCTGGCCAGAGCTCAACACCGAAATTACGAACGCCCAGGGATTGCACCTACACTAAAGGTGCCAGCCCTGAAAGCTCTTGCTGGTCCTCATCTCCAACTGGTAACCTCTCAAACGAACCACAAACACTTGGCCTCTGAACTTGTTTAGCCTACTAAAACTTCCAACGTACACAGCCTCACCTGCTCAATCTGGCCAGAGCTCAACACCGAAATTGCGAACGTCCAGCGATTGCTCCTACACTAAAGGGGCCAGCCCTGAAAGCTCTTGCTGCTCCTCATCTCCCACTGGTAACCTCTCAAACGAACCACAAACACTTGGGCTCTGAACTTGTTTAGCCTACTAAAACTTCCAACGTACACAGCCTCTCCTGCTCAATCTGGCCAGAGCTCAACACCGAAATTGCGAACGTCCAGCGATTACTCCTACACTGAAGGTGCCAGCCCTCAAAGCTCTTGCTGGTCCTCATCTCCCACTGGTAACCTCTCAAACGAACCACAAACACTTGGGCTCTGAACTTCTTTAGCCTACTAAAACTTCCAACGTACACAGCCTCTCCTGCTCCATCTGGCCAGAGCTCAACACCGAAATTGCGAACGTCCAGCGATTTCTCCTACACTAAAGGGGCCAGCCCTGAAAGCTCTTGCTGCTCCTCATATCCCACTGGTAACCTCTCAAACGAACCACAAACACTTGGGCTCTGAACTTGTTTAGCCTACTAAAACTTCCAACGTACACAGCCTCGCCTGCTCAATCTGGCCAGAGCTCAACACCGAAATTGTGAACGTCCAGGGATTGTTCCTACACTAAAGGTGCCAGCCCTGAAAGCTCTTGCTGGTCCTCATCTCCCACTGGTAACCTCTCAAACGAACCACAAACACTTGGCCTCTGAACTTGTTTAGCCTACTAAAACTTCCAACGTACACAGCCTCTCCTGCTCAATCTGGCCAGAGCTCAACACCGAAATTGCGAACGTCCAGGGATTGCTCCTACACTAAAGGGGCCAGCCCTGAAAGCTCTTGCTGCTCCTCATCTCCCACTGGTAACCTCTCAAACGAACCACAAACACTTGGGCTCTGAACTTGTTTAGCCTACTAAAACTTCCAACGTACACAACCTCTCCTGCTCAATCTGGCCAGAGCTCAACACCGAAATTGCGAACGTCCAGCGATTGCTCCTACACTAAAGGGGCCAGCCCTGAAAGCTCTTGCTGGTCCTCGTCTCCCACTGGTAACCTCTCATACGAACCACAAACACTTGGGCTCTGAACTTGTTTAGCCTACTAAAACTTCCAACGTACACAGCCTCTCCTGCTCAATCTGGCCAGAGCTCAACACCGAAATTGCGAAAGTCCAGAGATTGCTCCTACACTAAAGGTGCCAGCCCTGAAAGCTCTTGCTGGTCCTCATCTCCCACTGGTAACCTCTCAAACGAACCACAAACACTTGGCCTCTGAACTTGTTTAGCCTACTAAAACTTCCAACGTACACAGCCTCTCCTGCTCAATCTGGCCAGAGCTCAACACCGAAATTGCGAACGTCCAGCGATTGCTCCTACACTAAAGGTGCCAGCCCTGAAAGCTCTTGCTGCTCCTCATCTCCCACTGGTAACCTCTCAAACGAACCACAAACACTTGGGCTCTGAACTTGTTTAGCCTACTAAAACTTCCAACGTACACAGCCTCTCCTGCTCAATCTGGCCAGAGCTCAACACCGAAATTGCGAACGTCCAGGGATTGCTCAACACCGAAATTGCGAAACGTCCAGGGATTGCTCCTACACTAAAGGTGCCAGCCCCTGAAAGCTCTTGCTGCTCCTCATCTCCCACTGGTAACCTCTCAAACGAACCACAAAACACTTGGGCTCTGAACTTCTTTAGCCTACTAAAACTTCCAACGTACACAGCTTCTCCTGCTCAATCTGGCCAGAGCTCAACACCGAAATTGCGAAACGTCCAGCGATTGCTCCTACACTAAAGGTGCCAGCCCCTGAAAGCTCTTGCTGGGTCCTCATCTCCCACTGGTAACCTCTCAAACGAACCACAAACACTTGGGCTCTGAACTTGTTTAGCCTACTAAAACTTCCAACGTACACAGCCTCGCCTGCTCAATCTGGCCAGAGCTCAACACCAAAATTGCGAACGTCCAGCGATTGCTCCTACACTAAAGGTGCCAGCCCTGAAAGCTCTTGCTTGTCCTCATCTCCCACTGGTAACCTCTCAAACGAACCACAAACACTTGGGCTCTGAACTTGTTTAGCCTACTAAAACTTCCAACGTACACAGCCTCTCCTGCTCAATCTGGCCAGAGCTCAACACCGAAATTGCGAACGTCCAGTGATTGCTCCTACACTAAAGGTGCCAGCCCTGAAAGCTCTTGCTGGTCCTCATCTCCCACTGGTAACCTCTCAAACGAACCACAAACACTTGGGCTCTGAACTTGTTTAGCCTACTAAAAACTTCCAACGTACACTGCCTCTCCTGCTCAATCTGGCCAGAGCTCAACACCGAAATTTGCGAACGTCCAGAGATTGATCCTACACTAAAGGTGCCAGCCCTGAAAGCTCTTGCTGCTCCTCATCTCCCACTGGTAACCTCTCAAACGAACCACAAACACTTGGCCTCTGAACTTGTTTTAGCCTACTAAAACTTCCAACGTACATAGCCTCTCCTGCTCAATCTGGCCAGAGCTCAACACCGAAATTGCGAACGTCCAGCGATTGCTCCTACACTAAAGGTGCCAGCCCTGAAAGCTCTTGCTGCTCCTCATCTCCCACTGGTAACCTCTCAAACGAACCACAAACACTTGGGCTCTGAACTTCTTTAGCCTACTAAAACTTCCAACGTACACAGCCTCGCCCTGCTCAATCTGGGCCAGAGCTCAACACCGAAATTGCAAACGTCCAGCGATTGCTCCTACACTAAAGGGGCCAGCCCCTGAAAGCTCTTGCTGGTCCTCATCTCCCACTGGTAACCTCTCAAATGAACCACAAACACTTGGGCTCTGAACTTGTTTAGCCTACTAAAACTTCCAACGTACACAGGCCTCTCCTGCTCAATCTGGCCAGAGCTCAACACCCGAAATTGCGAACGTCCAGCGATTGCTCCTACACTAAAGGGGCCAGCCCTGAAAGCTCTTGCTGCTCCTCATCTCCCACTGGTAACCTCTCAAACGAACCACAAACACTTGGGCTCTGAACTTCTTTAGCCTACTAAAACTTCCAACGTACACAGCCTCGCCTGCTCAATCTGGCCAGAGCTCAACACCGAAATTGCGAACGTCCAGCGATTGCTCCTACACTAAAGGGGCCAGCCCTGAAAGCTCTTGCTGCTCCTCATCTCCCACTGGTAACCTCTCAAACGAACCACAAACACTTGGGCTCCTGAACTTCTTTAGCCTACTAAAACTTCCAACGTACACAGCCTCGCCTGCTCAATCTGGCCAGAGCTCAACACCGAAATTGCGAACGTCCCAGCGATTGCTCCTACACTAAAGGGGCCAGCCCTGAAAGCTCTTGCTGCTCCTCATCTCCCACTGGTTAACCTCTCAAATGAACCACAAACACTTGGCCTCTGAACTTGTTTAGCCTTACTAAAAACTTCCAACGTACACAGGCCTCTCCTGCTCAATCTGGCCAGAGCTCAACACCGAAATTGCGAACGTCCAGCGATTGCTCCTACACTAAAGGGGCCAGCCCTGAAAGCTCTTGCTGGTCCTCATCTCCCACTGGTAACCTCTCAAACGAACCACAAAACACTTGGGCTCTGAAACTTCTTTAGCCTACTAAAACTTCCAACGTACACAACCTCTCCTGCTCAATCTGGCCAGAGCTCAACACCGAAATTGCGAACGTCCAGCGATTGCTCCTACACTAAAAGGTGCCAGCCCTGAAAGCTCTTGCTGCTCCTCATCTCCCACTGGTAACCTCTCAAACGAACCACAAAACACTTGGGCTCTGAACTTGTTTAGCCTACTAAAAATTCCAACGTACACAGCCTCGCCTGCTCAATCTGGCCAGAGCTCAACACCGAAATTGCGAACGTCCAGCGATTGCTCCTACACTAAAGGGGCCAGCCCTGAAAGCTCTTGCTGCTCCTCATCTCCCACTGGTAACCTCTCAAATGAACCACAAACACTTGGCCTCTGAACTTGTTTAGCCTACTAAAACTTCCAACGTACACAGCCTCTCCTGCTCAATCTGGCCAGAGCTCAACACCGAAATTGCGAACGTCCAGCGATTGCTCCTACACTAAAGGGGCCAGCCCTGAAAGCTCTTGCTGCTCCTCATCTCCCACTGGTAACCTCTCAAACGAACCACAAACACTTGGCCTCTGAACTTCTTTAGCCTACTAAAACTTCCAACGTACACAACCTCTCCTGCTCAATCTGGCCAGAGCTCAACACCGAAATTGCGAACGTCCAGCGATTGCTCCTACACTAAAGGTGCCAGCCCTGAAAGCTCTTGCTGCTCCTCATCTCCCACTGGTAACCTCTCAAACGAACCACAAACACTTGGCCTCTGAACTTGTTTAGCCTACTAAAACTTCCAACGTACACTGCCTCGCCTGCTCAATCTGGCCAGAGCTCAACACCGAAATTGCGAACGTCCAGCGATTTGCTCCTACACTAAAGGTGCCCAGCCCTGAAAGCTCTTGCTGGGTCCTCATCTCCCACTGGTAACCTCTCAAACGAACCACAAACACTTGGGCTCTGAACCTTGTTTAGCCTACTAAAACTTCCAACGTACACAGCCTCTCCTGCTCAATCTGGCCAGAGCTCAACACCGAAATTGCGAACGTCCAGCGATTGCTCCTACACTAAAGGTGCCAGCCCTGAAAGCTCTTTGCTGGTCCTCATCTCCCACTGGTAAACCTCTCAAACGAACCCACAAACACTTGGGCTCTGAACTTCTTTAGCCTACTAAAACTTCCAACGTACACAGCCTCGCCTGCTCAATCTGGCCAGAGCTCAACACCGAAATTGCGAACGTCCAGCGATTGCTCCTACACTAAAGGGGCCAGCCCTGAAAGCTCTTGCTGCTCCTCATCTCCCACTGGTAACCTCTCAAATGAACCACAAAACACTTGGGCTCTGAACTTGTTTAGCCTACTAAAACTTCCAACGTACACAGCCTCTCCTGCTCAATCTGGCCAGAGCTCAACACCGAAATTGCGAACGTCCAGCGATTGCTCCTACACTAAAGGGGGCCAGCCCTGAAAGCTCTTGCTGCTCCTCATCTCCCACTGGTAACCTCTCAAAACGAACCACAAAACACTTGGCCTCTGAACTTGTTTTAGCCTACTAAAACTTCCAACGTACACAACCTCTCCTGCTCAATCTGGCCAGAGCTCAACACCGAAATTGCGAACGTCCCAGAGATTGATCCTACACTAAAGGTTGCCAGCCCTGAAAGCTCTTGCTGGTCCTCATCTCCCACTGGTAACCTCTCAAAACGAACCACAAACACTTGGGCTCTGAACTTGTTTAGCCTACTAAAAACTTCCAACGTACACAGCCTCTCCTGCTCAATCTGGCCAGAGCTCAACACCGAAATTGCGAACGTCCAGCGATTGCTCCTACACTAAAGGGGCCAGCCCTGAAAGCTCTTGCTGGTCCTCATCTCCCACTGGTAACCTCTCAAACGAACCACAAACACTTGGCCCTCTGAACTTGTTTAGGCCTACTAAAAACTTCCAACGTACACAGCCTCTCCTGCCTCAATCTGGCCAGAGCTCAACACCGAAATTGCGAACGTCCAGCGATTGCTCCTACACTAAAGGTGCCAGCCCTGAAAGCTCTTGCTGCTCCTCATCTCCCACTGGTAACCTCTCAAACGAACCACAAAACACTTGGGCTCTGAACTTCTTTAGCCTACTAAAACTTCCAACGTACACAGCCTCTCCTGCTCAATCTGGCCAGAGCTCAACACCGAAATTGCGAACGTTCCAGCAATTGCTCCTACACTAAAGGTGCCAGCCCTGAAAGCTCTTGCTGGTCCTCATCTCCCACTGGTAACCTCTCAAACGAACCACAAACACTTGGGCTCTGAACTTGTTTAGCCTACTAAAACTTCCAACGTACACAGCCTCGCCTGCTCAATCTGGCCAGAGCTCAACACCGAAATTGCGAACGTCCAGGGATTGCTCCTACACTAAAGGGGCCAGCCCTGAAAGCTCTTGCTGGTCCTCATCTCCCCACTGGTAACCTCTCAAACGAACCACAAACACTTGGGCTCTGAAACTTGTTTAGCCTACTAAAACTTCCAACGTACACAGCTTCTCCTGCTCAATCTGGCCAGAGCTCAACACCGAAATTGCGAACGTCCAGAGATTGATCCTACACTAAAACCACTGGTAACCTCTCAAACGAACCACAAACACTTGGCCTCTGAACTTGTTTAGCCTACTAAAACTTCCAACGTACACAACCTCTCCTGCTCAATCTGGCCAGAGCTCAACACCGAAATTGCGAACGTCCAGAGATTGATCCTACACTAAAGGTGCCAGCCCTGAAAGCTCTTGCTGGTCCTCATCTCCCACTGGTAACCTCTCAAACGAACCACAAACACTTGGGCTCTGAACTTGTTTAGCCTACTAAAACTTCCAACGTACACAGCCTCTCCTGCTCAATCTGGCCAGAGCTCAACACCGAAATTGCGAACGTCCAGCGATTGCTCCTACACTAAAGGGGCCAGCCCTGAAAGCTCTTGCTGGTCCTCATCTCCCACTGGTAACCTCTCAAACGAACCACAAACACTTGGCCTCTGAACTTGTTTAGCCTACTAAAACTTCCAACGTACACAGCCTCTCCTGCTCAATCTGGCCAGAGCTCAACACCGAAATTGCGAACGTCCAGCGATTGCTCCTACACTAAAGGTGCCAGCCCTGAAAGCTCTTGCTGCTCCTCATCTCCCACTGGTAACCTCTCAAACGAACCACAAACACTTGGGCTCTGAACTTCTTTAGCCTACTAAAACTTCCAACGTACACAGCCTCTCCTGCTCAATCTGGCCAGAGCTCAACACCGAAATTGCGAACGTCCAGCAATTGCTCCTACACTAAAGGTGCCAGCCCTGAAAGCTCTTGCTGGTCCTCATCTCCCACTGGTAACCTCTCAAACGAACCACAAACACTTGGGCTCTGAACTTGTTTAGCCTACTAAAACTTCCAACGTACACAGCCTCGCCTGCTCAATCTGGCCAGAGCTCAACACCGAAATTGCGAACGTCCAGGGATTGCTCCTACACTAAAGGGGCCAGCCCTGAAAGCTCTTGCTGGTCCTCATCTCCCACTGGTAACCTCTCAAACGAACCACAAACACTTGGGCTCTGAACTTGTTTAGCCTACTAAAACTTCCAACGTACACAGCTTCTCCTGCTCAATCTGGCCAGAGCTCAACACCGAAATTGCGAACGTCCAGAGATTGATCCTACACTAAAGGGGCCAGCCCTGAAAGCTCTTGCTGGTCCTCATCTCCCACTGGTAACCTCTCAAACGAACCACAAACACTTGGCCTCTGAACTTCTTTAGCCTACTAAAACTTCCAACGTTAACAACCTCTCCTGCTCAATCTGGCCAGAGCTCAACACCGAAATTGCGAACGTCCAGCGATTGCTCCTACACTAAAGGTGCCAGCCCTGAAAGCTCTTGCTGCTCCTCATCTCCCACTGGTAACCTCTCAAACGAACCACAAACACTTGGCCTCTGAACTTGTTTAGCCTACTAAAACTTCCAACGTACACTGCCTCGCCTGCTCAATCTGGCCAGAGCTCAACACCGAAATTGCGAACGTCCAGCGATTGCTCCTACACTAAAGGTGCCAGCCCTGAAAGCTCTTGCTGGTCCTCATCTCCCACTGGTAACCTCTCAAACGAACCACAAACACTTGGGCTCTGAACTTGTTTAGCCTACTAAAACTTCCAACGTACACAGCCTCTCCTGCTCAATCTGGCCAGAGCTCAACACCGAAATTGCGAACGTCCAGCGATTGCTCCTACACTAAAGGTGCCAGCCCTGAAAGCTCTTGCTGGTCCTCATCTCCCACTGGTAATCTCTCAAACGAACCACAAACACTTGGCCTCTGAACTTGTTTAGCCTACTAAAACTTCCAACGTACACAGCCTCGCCTGCTCAATCTGGCCAGAGCTCAACACCGAAATTGCGAACGTCCAGCGATTGCTCCTACACTAAAGGGGCCAGCCCTGAAAGCTCTTGCTGGTCCTCATCTCCCACTGGTAACCTCTCAAATGAACCACAAACACTTGGGCTCTGAACTTGTTTAGCCTACTAAAACTTCCAACGTACACAGCCTCTCCTGCTCAATCTGGCCAGAGCTCAACACCGAAATTGCGAACGTCCAGCGATTGCTCCTACACTAAAGGGGCCAGCCCTGAAAGCTCTTGCTGCTCCTCATCTCCCACTGGTAACCTCTCAAACGAACCACAAACACTTGGGCTCTGAACTTGTTTAGCCTACTAAAACTTCCAATGTACACAACCTCTCCTGCTCAATCTGGCCAGAGCTCAACACCGAAATTGCGAACGTCCAGAGATTGATCCTACACTAAAGGTGCCAGCCCTGAAAGCTCTTGCTGCTCCTCATCTCCCACTGGTAACCTCTCAAACGAACCACAAACACTTGGGCTCTGAACTTGTTTAGCCTACTAAAACTTCCAACGTACACAGCCTCTCCTGCTCAATCTGGCCAGAGCTCAACACCGAAATTGCGAACGTCCAGCGATTGCTCCTACACTAAAGGGGCCAGCCCTGAAAGCTCTTGCTGGTCCTCATCTCCCACTGGTAACCTCTCAAACGAACCACAAACACTTGGCCTCTGAACTTGTTTAGCCTACTAAAACTTCCAACGTACACAGCCTCTCCTGCTCAATCTGGCCAGAGCTCAACACCGAAATTGCGAACGTCCAGCGATTGCTCCTACACTAAAGGTGCCAGCCCTGAAAGCTCTTGCTGCTCCTCATCTCCCACTGGTAACCTCTCAAACGAACCACAAACACTTGGCCTCTGAACTTGTTTAGCCTACTAAAACTTCCAACGTACACAGCCTCGCCTGCTCAATCTGGCCAGAGCTCAACACCGAAATTGCGAACGTCCAGCGATTGCTCCTACACTAAAGGTGCCAGCCCTGAAAGCTCTTGCTGGTCCTCATCTCCCACTGGTAACCTCTCAAACGAACCACAAACACTTGGGCTCTGAACTTCTTTAGCCTACTAAAACTTCCAACGTACACAGCCTCACCTGCTCAATCTGGCCAGAGCTCAACACCGAAATTGCGAACGTCCAGCAATTGCTCCTACACTAAAGGTGCCAGCCCTGAAAGCTCTTGCTGGTCCTCATCTCCCACTGGTAACCTCTCAAACGAACCACAAACACTTGGGCTCTGAACTTGTTTAGCCTACTAAAACTTCCAACGTACACAGCCTCGCCTGCTCAATCTGGCCAGAGCTCAACACCGAAATTGCGAACGTCCAGGGATTGCTCCTACACTAAAGGGGCCAGCCCTGAAAGCTCTTGCTGGTCCTCATCTCCCACTGGTAACCTCTCAAACGAACCACAAACACTTGGGCTCTGAACTTGTTTAGCCTACTAAAACTTCCAACGTACACAGCTTCTCCTGCTCAATCTGGCCAGAGCTCAACACCGAAATTGCGAACGTCCAGAGATTGATCCTACACTAAAGGTGCCAGCCCTGAAAGCTCTTGCTGCTCCTCATCTCCCACTGGTAACCTCTCAAACGAACCACAAACACTTGGCCTCTGAACTTGTTTAGCCTACTAAAACTTCCAACGTACACAGCCTCTCCTGCTCAATCTGGCCAGAGCTCAACACCGAAATTGCGAACGTCCAGCGATTGCTCCTACACTAAAGGGGCCAGCCCTGAAAGCTCTTGCTGGTCCTCATCTCCCACTGGTAACCTCTCAAATGAACCACAAACACTTGGCCTCTGAACTTGTTTAGCCTACTAAAACTTCCAACGTACACAGCCTCTCCTGCTCAATCTGGCCAGAGCTCAACACCGAAATTGCGAACGTCCAGCGATTGCTCCTACACTAAAGGGGCCAGCCCTGAAAGCTCTTGCTGCTCCTCATCTCCCACTGGTAACCTCTCAAACGAACCACAAACACTTGGGCTCTGAACTTCTTTAGCCTACTAAAACTTCCAACGTACACAGCCTCGCCTGCTCAATCTGGCCAGAGCTCAACACCGAAATTGCGAACGTCCAGCGATTGCTCCTACACTAAAGGGGCCAGCCCTGAAAGCTCTTGCTGCTCCTCATCTCCCACTGGTAACCTCTCAAATGAACCACAAACACTTGGGCTCTGAACTTGTTTAGCCTACTAAAACTTCCAACGTACACAGCCTCTCCTGCTCAATCTGGCCAGAGCTCAACACCGAAATTGCGAACGTCCAGCGATTGCTCCTACACTAAAGGGGCCAGCCCTGAAAGCTCTTGCTGGTCCTCATCTCCCACTGGTAACCTCTCAAACGAACCACAAACACTTGGGCTCTGAACTTCTTTAGCCTACTAAAACTTCCAACGTACACAACCTCTCCTGCTCAATCTGGCCAGAGCTCAACACCGAAATTGCGAACGTCCAGCGATTGCTCCTACACTAAAGGTGCCAGCCCTGAAAGCTCTTGCTGCTCCTCATCTCCCACTGGTAACCTCTCAAACGAACCACAAACACTTGGCCTCTGAACTTGTTTAGCCTACTAAAACTTCCAACGTACACTGCCTCGCCTGCTCAATCTGGCCAGAGCTCAACACCGAAATTGCGAACGTCCAGCGATTGCTCCTACACTAAAGGTGCCAGCCCTGAAAGCTCTTGCTGGTCCTCATCTCCCACTGGTAACCTCTCAAACGAACCACAAACACTTGGGCTCTGAACTTGTTTAGCCTACTAAAACTTCCAACGTACACAGCCTCTCCTGCTCAATCTGGCCAGAGCTCAACACCGAAATTGCGAACGTCCAGCGATTGCTCCTACACTAAAGGTGCCAGCCCTGAAAGCTCTTGCTGGTCCTCATCTCCCACTGGTAACCTCTCAAACGAACCACAAACACTTGGGCTCTGAACTTGTTTAGCCTACTAAAACTTCCAACGTACACAGCCTCTCCTGCTCAATCTGGCCAGAGCTCAACACCGAAATTGCGAACGTCCAGCGATTGCTCCTACACTAAAGGTGCCAGCCCTGAAAGCTCTTGCTGCTCCTCATCTCCCACTGGTAACCTCTCAAACGAACCACAAACACTTGGCCTCTGAACTTGTTTAGCCTACTAAAACTTCCAACGTACACAGCCTCGCCTGCTCAATCTGGCCAGAGCTCAACACCGAAATTGCGAACGTCCAGCGATTGCTCCTACACTAAAGGGGCCAGCCCTGAAAGCTCTTGCTGCTCCTCATCTCCCACTGGTAACCTCTCAAACGAACCACAAACACTTGGCCTCTGAACTTCTTTAGCCTACTAAAACTTCCAACGTACACAGCCTCTCCTGCTCAATCTGGCCAGAGCTCAACACCGAAATTGCTAACGTCCAGCAATTGCTCCTACACTAAAGGTGCCAGCCCTGAAAGCTCTTGCTGGTTCCTCATCTCCCACTGGTAACCTCTCAAACGAACCACAAACACTTGGCCTCTGAACTTGTTTAGCCTACTAAAACTTCCAACGTACACAGCCTCTCCTGCTCAATCTGGCCAGAGCTCAACACCGAAATTGCGAACGTCCAGCGATTGCTCCTACACTAAAGGTGCCAGCCCTGAAAGCTCTTGATGGTCCTCATCTCCCACTGGTAACCTCTCAAACGAACCACAAACACTTGGGCTCTGAACTTCTTTAGCCTACTAAAACTTCCAACGTACACAGCCTCTCCTGCTCAATCTGGCCAGAGCTCAAAACCGAAATTGCGAACGTCCAGCGATTGCTCCTACACTAAAGGGGCCAGCCCTGAAAGCTCTTGCTGCTCCTCATCTCCCACTGGTAACCTCTCAAACGAACCAAAAACACTTGGGCTCTGAAGTTGTTTAGCCTGCTAAAACTTCCGATGTACACAGCCTCTCCTGCTCAATCTGGCCAGAGCTCAACACCGAAATTGCGAACGTCCAGCGATTGCTCCTACACTAAAGGTGCCAGCCCTGAAAGCTCTTGCTGCTCCTCATCTCCCACTGGTAACCTCTCAAACGAACCACAAACACTTGGGCTCTGAACTTCTTTAGCCTACTAAAACTTCCAACGTACACAGCCTCGCCTGCTCAATCTGGCCAGAGCTCAACACCGAAATTGCGAACGTCCAGGGATTGCTCCTACACTAAAGGGGCCAGCCCTGAAAGCTCTTGCTGGTCCTCATCTCCCACTGGTAACCTCTCAAACGAACCACAAACACTTGGGCTCTGAACTTGTTTAGCCTACTAAAACTTCCAACGTACACAGCTTCTCCTGCTCAATCTGGCCAGAGCTCAACACCGAAATTGCGAACGTCCAGAGATTGATCCTACACTAAAGGTGCCAGCCCTGAAAGCTCTTGCTGCTCCTCATCTCCCACTGGTAACCTCTCAAACGAACCACAAACACTTGGCCTCTGAACTTGTTTAGCCTACTAAAACTTCCAACGTACACAGCCTCTCCTGCTCAATCTGGCCAGAGCTCAACACCGAAATTGCGAACGTCCAGCGATTGCTCCTACACTAAAGGGGCCAGCCCTGAAAGCTCTTGCTGGTCCTCATCTCCCACTGGTAACCTCTCAAATGAACCACAAACACTTGGCCTCTGAACTTGTTTAGCCTACTAAAACTTCCAACGTACACAGCCTCTCCTGCTCAATCTGGCCAGAGCTCAACACCGAAATTGCGAACGTCCAGCGATTGCTCCTACACTAAAGGGGCCAGCCCTGAAAGCTCTTGCTGCTCCTCATCTCCCACTGGTAACCTCTCAAACGAACCACAAACACTTGGCTCTGAACTTCTTTAGCCTACTAAAACTTCCAACGTACACAGCCTCGCCTGCTCAATCTGGCCAGAGCTCAACACCGAAATTGCGAACGTCCAGCGATTGCTCCTACACTAAAGGGGCCAGCCCTGAAAGCTCTTGCTGCTCCTCATCTCCCACTGGTAACCTCTCAAATGAACCACAAACACTTGGGCTCTGAACTTGTTTAGCCTACTAAAACTTCCAACGTACACAGCCTCTCCTGCTCAATCTGGCCAGAGCTCAACACCGAAATTGCGAACGTCCAGCGATTGCTCCTACACTAAAGGGGCCAGCCCTGAAAGCTCTTGCTGGTCCTCATCTCCCACTGGTAACCTCTCAAACGAACCACAAACACTTGGGCTCTGAACTTCTTTAGCCTACTAAAACTTCCAACGTACACAACCTCTCCTGCTCAATCTGGCCAGAGCTCAACACCGAAATTGCGAACGTCCAGCGATTGCTCCTACACTAAAGGTGCCAGCCCTGAAAGCTCTTGCTGCTCCTCATCTCCCACTGGTAACCTCTCAAACGAACCACAAACACTTGGCCTCTGAACTTGTTTAGCCTACTAAAACTTCCAACGTACACTGCCTCGCCTGCTCAATCTGGCCAGAGCTCAACACCGAAATTGCGAACGTCCAGCGATTGCTCCTACACTAAAGGTGCCAGCCCTGAAAGCTCTTGCTGGTCCTCATCTCCCACTGGTAACCTCTCAAACGAACCACAAACACTTGGGCTCTGAACTTGTTTAGCCTACTAAAACTTCCAACGTACACAGCCTCTCCTGCTCAATCTGGCCAGAGCTCAACACCGAAATTGCGAACGTCCAGCGATTGCTCCTACACTAAAGGTGCCAGCCCTGAAAGCTCTTGCTGGTCCTCATCTCCCACTGGTAACCTCTCAAACGAACCACAAACACTTGGGCTCTGAACTTGTTTAGCCTACTAAAACTTCCAACGTACACAGCCTCTCCTGCTCAAGCTGGCCAGAGCTCAACACCGAAATTGCGAACGTCCAGCGATTGCTCCTACACTAAAGGTGCCAGCCCTGAAAGCTCTTGCTGCTCCTCATCTCCCACTGGTAACCTCTCAAACGAACCACAAACACTTGGCCTCTGAACTTGTTTAGCCTACTAAAACTTCCAACGTACACAGCCTCGCCTGCTCAATCTGGCCAGAGCTCAACACCGAAATTGCGAACGTCCACGATTGCTCCTACACTAAAGGTGCCAGCCCTGAAAGCTCTTGCTGCTCCTCATCTCCCACTGGTAACCTCTCAAACGAACCACAAACACTTGGCCTCTGAACTTCTTTAGCCTACTAAAACTTCCAACGTACACAGCCTCTCCTGCTCAATCTGGCCAGAGCTCAACACCGAAATTGCTAACGTCCAGCAATTGCTCCTACACTAAAGGTGCCAGCCCTGAAAGCTCTTGCTGGTCCTCATCTCCCACTGGTAACCTCTCAAACGAACCACAAACACTTGGCCTCTGAACTTGTTTAGCCTACTAAAACTTCCAACGTACACAGCCTCTCCTGCTCAATCTGGCCAGAGCTCAACACCGAAATTGCGAACGTCCAGCGATTGCTCCTACACTAAAGGTGCCAGCCCTGAAAGCTCTTGCTGCTCCTCATCTCCCACTGGTAACCTCTCAAACGAACCACAAACACTTGGGCTCTGAACTTCTTTAGCCTACTAAAACTTCCAACGTACACAGCCTCTCCTGCTCAATCTGGCCAGAGCTCAAAACCGAAATTGCGAACGTCCAGCGATTGCTCCTACACTAAAGGGGCCAGCCCTGAAAGCTCTTGCTGCTCCTCATCTCCCACTGGTAACCTCTCAAACGAACCAAAAACACTTGGGCTCTGAAGTTGTTTAGCCTGCTAAAACTTCCAACGTACACAGCCTCTCCTGCTCAATCTGGCCAGAGCTCAACACCGAAATTGCGAACGTCCAGCGATTGCTCCTACACTAAAGGTGCCAGCCCTGAAAGCTCTTGCTGCTCCTCATCTCCCACTGGTAACCTCTCAAACGAACCACAAACACTTGGGCTCTGAACTTCTTTAGCCTACTAAAACTTCCAACGTACACAGCCTCGCCTGCTCAATCTGGCCAGAGCTCAACACCGAAATTGCGAACGTCCAGCGATTGCTCCTACACTAAAGGGGCCAGCCCTGAAAGCTCTTGCTGGTCCTCATCTCCCACTGGTAACCTCTCAAACGAACCACAAACACTTGGCCTCTGAACTTGTTTAGCCTACTAAAACTTCCAACGTACACAGCTTCTCCTGCTCAATCTGGCCAGAGCTCAACACCGAAATTGCGAACGTCCAGAGATTGATCCTACACTAAAGGTGCCAGCCCTGAAAGCTCTTGCTGCTCCTCATCTCCCACTGGTAACCTCTCAAACGAACCACAAACACTTGGCCTCTGAACTTGTTTAGCCTACTAAAACTTCCAACGTACACAGCCTCTCCTGCTCAATCTGGCCAGAGCTCAACACCGAAATTGCGAACGTCCAGCGATTGCTCCTACACTGAAGGTGCCAGCCCTGAAAGCTCTTGCTGGTCCTCATCTCCCACTGGTAACCTCTCAAACGAACCACAAACACTTGGGCTCTGAACTTCTTTAGCCTACTAAAACTTCCAACGTACACAGCCTCGCCTGCTCAATCTGGCCAGAGCTCAACACCGAAATTGCGAACGTCCAGCGATTGCTCCTACACTAAAGGGGCCAGCCCTGAAAGCTCTTGCTGCTCCTCATCTCCCACTGGTAACCTCTCAAATGAACCACAAACACTTGGCCTCTGAACTTGTTTAGCCTACTAAAACTTCCAACGTACACAGCCTCTCCTGCTCAATCTGGCCAGAGCTCAACACCGAAATTGCGAACGTCCAGCGATTGCTCCTACACTAAAGGGGCCAGCCCTGAAAGCTCTTGCTGCTCCTCATCTCCCACTGGTAACCTCTCAAATGAACCACAAACACTTGGCCTCTGAACTTGTTTAGCCTACTAAAACTTCCAACGTACACAGCCTCTCCTGCTCAATCTGGCCAGAGCTCAACACCGAAATTGCGAACGTCCAGCGATTGCTCCTACACTAAAGGGGCCAGCCCTGAAAGCTCTTGCTGGTCCTCATCTCCCACTGGTAACCTCTCAAACGAACCACAAACACTTGGGCTCTGAACTTGTTTAGCCTACTAAAACTTCCAACGTACACAACCTCTCCTGCTCAATCTGGCCAGAGCTCAACACCGAAATTGCGAACGTCCAGCGATTGCTCCTACACTAAAGGTGCCAGCCCTGAAAGCTCTTGCTGGTCCTCATCTCCCACTGGTAACCTCTCAAACGAACCACAAACACTTGGGCTCTGAACTTGTTTAGCCTACTAAAACTTCCAACGTACACAGCCTCTCCTGCTCAATCTGGCCAGAGCTCAACACCGAAATTGCGAACGTCCAGCGATTGCTCCTACACTAAAGGGGCCAGCCCTGAAAGCTCTTGCTGGTCCTCATCTCCCACTGGTAACCTCTCAAACGAACCACAAACACTTGGGCTCTGAACTTGTTTAGCCTACTAAAACTTCCAACGTACACAGCCTCTCCTGCTCAATACAATCTGGCCAGAGCTCAACACCGAAATTGCGAACGTCCAGCAATTGCTCCTACACTAAAGGGGCCAGCCCTGAAAGCTCTTGCTGATCCTCATCTCCCACTGGTAACCTCTCAAACGAACCACAAACACTTGGCCTCTGAAACTTGTTTAGCCTACTAAAACTTCCAACGTACACTGCCTCTCCTGCTCAATCTGGCCAGAGCTCAACACCGAAATTGCGAACGTCCAGAGATTGCTCCTACACTAAAGGTGCCAGCCCTGAAAGCTCTTGCTGGTCCTCATCTCCCACTGGTAACCTCTCAAACGAACCACAAACACTTGGGCTCTGAACTTGTTTAGCCTACTAAAACTTCCAACGTACACAGCCTCTCCTGCTCAATCTGGCCAGAGCTCAACACCGAAATTGCGAACGTCCAGCGATTGCTCCTACACTAAAGGGGCCAGCCCCTGGAAAAGCTCTTGCTGGTCCTCATCTCCCACTGGTAACCTCTCAAAACGAACCACAAACACTTGGGCTCTGAACTTGTTTAGCCCTACTAAAACTTCCAACGTACACAGCCCTCTCCTGCTCAATCTGGCCAGAGCTCAACACCGAAATTGCGAACGTCCAGCGATTGCTCCTACACTAAAGGTGCCCAGCCCTGAAAGCTCTTCCTGCTCCTCATCTCCCACTGGTAACCTCTCAAACGAACCACAAACACTTGGCCTCTGAACTTGTTTAGCCTACTAAAACTTCCAACGTACACAGCCTCTCCTGCTCAATCTGGCCAGAGCTCAACACCGAAATTGCGAACGTCCAGCGATTGCCTCCTACACTAAAGGTGCCAGCCCTGAAAGCTCTTGCTGCTCCTCATCTCCCACTGGTAACCTCTCAAACGAACCACAAACACTTGGGCTCTGAATTTGTTTAGCCTATTAAAAACTTCCCAACGTACACAGCCTCTCCTGCTCAATCTGGCCAGAGCTCAACACCGAAATTGCGAACGTCCAGCGATTGCTCCTACACTAAAGGTGCCAGCCCTGAAAGCTCTTGCTGCTCCCTTATCTCCCACTGGTAACTTCTCAAACAAACCACAAACACTTGGGCTCTGAACTTCTTTAGGCTACTAAAACTTCCAACGTACACAGCCACTCCTGCTCAATCTGGCCAGAGCTCAACACCGAAATTGTGAACGTCCAGCGATTGCTCCTACACTAAAGGGGCCAGCCCTGAAAGCTCTTGCTGCTCCTCATCTCCCACTGGTAACCTCTCAAACGAACCACAAACACTTGGGCTCTGAACTTGTTTAGCCTACTAAAAACTTCCAACGTACACAGCCTCTCCCTGCTCAATCTGGCCTGAGCTCAACACCGAAAATTGCGAACGTCCAGCGATTGCTCCTACACTAAAGGTGCCAGCCCTGAAAGCTCTTGCTGGTTCTCATCTCCAGCTGGTAAACCTCTCAAACGAACCACAAACACTTGGGGCTCTGAACTTGTTTAGCCTACTAAAAACTTCCAACGTACACAGCCTCTCCTGCTCAATCTGGCCAGAGCTCAACACCGAAATTGCGAACGTCCAGCGATTGCTCCTACACTAAAGGTGCCAGCCCTGAAAGCTCTTGCTGGTCCTCATCTCCCACTGGTAACCTCTCAAACGAACCACAAACACTTTGGGCTCTGAACTTGTTTTAGCCTACTAAAACTTCCAACGTACACAGCCTCTCCTGCTCAATCTGGCCAGAGCTCAACACCGAAATTGCGAACGTCCAGCGATTGCTCCTACACTAAAGGTGCCAGCCCTGAAAGCTCTTGCTGGTTCTCATCTCCAGCTGGTAACCTCTCAAACGAACCACAAACACTTGGGCTCTGAACTTGTTTAGCCTACTAAAACTTCCAACGTACACAGCCTCTCCTGCTCAATCTGGCCAGAGCTCAACACCGAAATTGCGAACGTCCAGCGATTGCTCCTACACTAAAGGGGCCAGCCCTGAAAGCTCTTGCTGGTCCTCATCTCCCACTGGTAACCTCTCAAACGAAAACCACAAACACTTGGCCTCTGAACTTGTTTAGCCTACTAAAACTTCCAACGTACACAGCCTCTCCTGCTCCAATCTGGCCCAGAGCTCAACACCGAAATTGCGAACGTCCAGCGATTGCTCCTACACTAAAGGTGCCAGCCCTGAAAGCTCTTGCTGGTCCTCATCTCCCACTGGTAACCTCTCAAACGAACCACAAACACTTGGCCTCTGAACTTGTTTAGCCTATTAAAACTTCCAACGTACACAGCCTCTCCTGCTCAATCTGGCCAGAGCTCAACATTGAAATTGCGAACGTCCAGCGATTGCTCCTACACTAAAGGGCCCAGCCCTGAAAGCTCTTGCTTCTCCTCATCTCCCACTGGTAACCCTCTCAAACAAACCACAAACACTTGGGCTCTGAACTTCTTTAGCCTACTAAAACTTCCAACGTACACAGCCTCTCCTGCTCAATCTGGCCTGAGCTCAACACCGAAATTGCGAACGTCCAGCGATTGCTCCTACACTAAAGGTGCCAGCCCTGAAAGCTCTTGCTGGTTCTCATCTCCAGCTGGTAACCTCTCAAACGAACCACAAACACTTGGGCTCTGAACTTGTTTAGCCCTACTAAAACTTCCAACGTACACAGCCTCTCCTGCTCAATCTGGCCAGAGCTCAACACCGAAATTGCGAACGTCCAGCGATTGCTCCTACACTAAAGGGGCCAGCCCTGAAAGCTCTTGCTCGTCCTCATCTCCCACTGGTAACCTCTCAAACGAACCACAAACACTTGGCCTCTGAACTTGTTTAGCCTACTAAAAACTTCAAACGTACACAGCCTCTCCTGCTCAATCTGGCCAGAGCTCAACACCGAAATTGCGAACGTCCAGCGATTGCTCCTACACTAAAGGTGCCAGCCCTGAAAGCTCTTGCCTGCTCCTCATCTCCCACTGGTAACCTCTCAAACGAACCACAAACACTTGGGCTCTGAACTTGTTTAGCCTACTAAAACTTCCCAACGTACACAGCCTCTCCTGCTCAATCTGGCCAGAGCTCAACACCGAAATTGCGAACGTCCAGCGATTGCTCCTACACTAAAGGGGGCCAGCCCCTGAAAGCTCTTGCTGGTCCTCATCTCCCCACTGGTAACCTCTCAAACGAACCACAAAACACTTGGCCCTCTGAACTTGTTTAGCCTATTAAAACTTCCAAACGTACACAGCCTCTCCTGCTCAATCTGGCCAGAGCTCAACACCGAAATTGCGAACGTCCAGCGATTGCTCCTACACTAAAGGGGCCAGCCCTGAAAGCTCTTGCTGGTCCTCATCTCCCACTGGTAACCTCTCAAACGAACCACAAACACTTGGCCTCTGAACTTGTTTAGCCTACTAAAACTTCCAACGTACACAGCCTCTCCTGCTCAATCTGGCCAGAGCTCAACACCGAAATTGCGAACGTCCAGCGATTGCTCCTACACTAAAGGTGCCAGCCCTGAAAGCTCTTGCTGGTCTCATCTCCCACTGGTAACCTTCTCAAACAAACCACAAACACTTGGGCTCTGAACTTCTTTAGCCTACTAAAAACTTCCAACGTACACAGCCCTCTCCTGCTCAATCTGGCCAGAGCTGAACACCGAAAATTGCGAACGTCCAGCGATTGCTCCCTACACTAAAGGTGCCAGCCCCTGAAAGCTCTCTTGCTGGTTCTCATCTCCAGCTGGTAACCTCTCAAACGAACCACAAACACTTGGGCTCTGAACTTGTTTAGCCTACTAAAAACTTCCAACGTACACAGCCTCTCCTGCTCAATCTGGCCAGAGCTCAACACCGAAATTGCGAACGTCCAGCGATTGCTCCCTACACTAAAGGGGGCCAGCCCTGAAAGCTCTTGCTCGTCCTCATCTCCCACTGGTAACCTCTCAAACGAACCACAAACACTTGGGCTCTGAACTTGTTTAGCCTACTAAAACTTCCAACGTACACAGCCTCTCCTGCTCAATCTGGCCAGAGCTCAACACCGAAATTGCGAACGTCCAGCGATTGCTCCTACACTAAAGGGGCCCAGCCCCTGAAAGCTCTTGCTGGTCCTCATCTCCCCACTGGTAACCTCTCAAACGAACCACAAACACTTGGGCTCTGAACTTGTTTAGCCCTACTAAAAACTTCCAACGTACACAGCCTCTCCTGCTCAATCTGGCCAGAGCTCAACACCGAAATTGCGAACGTCCCAGCGATTGCTCCTACACTAAAGGGTGCCAGCCCTGAAAGCTCTTGCTGGTCCTTATCTCCCACTGGTAACTTCTCAAACAAACCACAAACACTTGGGCTCTGAACTTCCTTTAGGCTACTAAAAACTTCCAACGTACACAGCCTCTCCTGCTCAATCTGGCCAGAGCTGAACACCGAAATTGCGAACGGTCCAGCGATTGCTCCTACACTAAAGGGGCCCAGCCCCTGAAAGCTCTTGCTGGTTCTCATCTCCAGCTGGTAACCTCTCAAAACGAACCACAAACACTTGGGCTCTGAACTTGTTTAGCCTACTAAAACTTCCAACGTACACAGCCTCTCCTGCTCAATCTGGCCAGAGCTCAACACCGAAATTGCGAACGTCCAGCGATTGCTCCTACACTAAAGGGGCCAGCCCTGAAAGCTCTTGCTCGTCCTCATCTCCCACTGGTAACCTCTCAAAACGAACCACAAACACTTGGGCTCTGAACTTCTTTAGCCTACTAAAACTTCAAACGTACACAGCCTCTCCTGCTCAATCTGGCCAGAGCTCAACACCGAAATTGCGAACGTCCCAGCGATTGCTCCTACACTAAAGGTGCCAGCCCCTGAAAGCTCTTGCTGCTCCTCATCTCCCACTGGTAACCTCTCAAACGAACCACAAACACTTGGGCTCTGAACTTGTTTTAGGCTACTAAAACTTCCAACGTACACAGCCTCTCCCTGCTCAATCTGGCCTGAGCTCAACACCGAAATTGCGAACGTCCAGCGATTGCTCCTACACTAAAGGGGCCAGCCCTGAAAGCTCTTGCTTCTCCTCATCTCCCACTGGTAACCTCTCAAACGAACCACAAACACTTGGGCTCTGAACTTGTTTTAGCCTACTAAAACTTCCAACGTACACAGCCTCTCCTGCTCAATCTGGCCAGAGCTCAACACCGAAATTGCGAACGTCCAGCGATTGCTCCTACACTAAAGGTGCAGCCCTGAAAGCTCTTGCTGGTTCTCATCTCCAGCTGGTAACCTCTCAAACGAACCACAAACACTTGGGCTCTGAACTTGTTTTAGCCTACTAAAACTTCCAACGTACACAGCCTCTCCTGCTCAATCTGGCCAGAGCTCAACACCGAAAATTGCGAACGTCCAGCGATTGCTCCTACACTAAAGGGGCCAGCCCTGAAAGCTCTTGCTCGTCCTCATCTCCCACTGGTAACCTCTCAAACGAACCACAAACACTTGGGCTCTGAACTTGTTTAGCCTACTAAAAACTTCCAACGTACACAGCCTCTCCTGCTCAATCTGGCCAGAGCTCAACACCGAAATTGCGAACGTCCAGCGATTGCTCCTACACTAAAGGGGCCAGCCCTGAAAGCTCTTGCTGGTCCTCATCTCCCCACTGGTAACCTCTCAAACGAACCACAAACACTTGGGCTCTGAACTTGTTTAGCCTACTAAAACTTCCAACGTACACAGCCTCTCCTGCTCAATCTGGCCAGAGCTCAACACCGAAATTGCGAACGTCCAGCGATTGCTCCTACACTAAAGGTGCCAGCCCTGAAAGCTCTTGCTGGTCCTTATCTCCCACTGGTAACTTCTCAAACAAACCACAAACACTTGGGCTCTGAACTTCTTTAGGCTACTAAAACTTCCCAACGTACACAGCCTCTCCTGCTCAATCTGGCCAGAGCTGAACACCGAAATTGCGAACGTCCAGCGATTGCTCCTACACTAAAGGGGCCAGCCCCTGAAAGCTCTTGCTGGTCCTCATCTCCCACTGGTAACCTCTCAAACGAACCACAAACCACTTGGGCTCTGAACTTGTTTAGCCTACTAAAACTTCCAACGTACACAGCCCTCTCCTGCTCAATCTGGCCAGAGCTCAACACCGAAATTGCGAACGTCCCAGGGATTGCTCCTACACTAAAGGTGCCAGCCCCTGAAAGCTCTTGCTGCTCCTCATCTCCCACTGGTAACCTCTCAAACGAACCACAAACACTTGGCCCTCTGAACTTGTTTAGCCTACTAAAACTTCCAACGTACACAGCCTCTCCTGCTCAATCTGGCCAGAGCTCAACACCGAAATTGCGAACGTCCAGCGATTGCTCCTACACTAAAGGGGCCAGCCCTGAAAGCTCTTGCTGCTCCTCATCTCCCACTGGTAACCTCTCCAAACGAACCACAAAACACTTGGGCTCTGAATTTGTTTAGCCTATTAAAACTTCCAACGTACACAGCCTCTCCTGCTCAATCTGGCCAGAGCTCAACACCGAAATTGCGAACGTCCAGGGATTTGCTCCTACACTAAAGGTGCCAGCCCTGAAAGCTCTTGCTGCTCCTTATCTCCCACTGGTAACTTCTCAAAACAAACCACAAACACTTGGGCTCTGAACTTCTTTAGGCTACTAAAAACTTCCAACGTACACAGCCTCTCCTGCTCAATCTGGCCAGAGCTCAACACCGAAATTGTTAACGTCCCAGCGATTGCTCCCTACACTAAAGGGGCCAGCCCTGAAAGCTCTTGCTTCTCCTCATCTCCCACTGGTAACCTCTCAAACGAACCACAAACACTTGGGCTCTGAACTTGTTTAGCCTACTAAAACTTCCCAACGTACACAGCCCTCTCCTCTCAATCTGGCCTGAGCTCAACACCGAAATTGCGAACGTCCCAGCGATTGCTCCTACACTAAAGGTGCCAGCCCTGAAAGCTCTTGCTGGTTCTCATCTCCAGCTGGTAACCTCTCAAAAGAACCACAAAACACTTGGGCTCTGAACTTGTTTAGCCTACTAAAACTTCCAACGTACACAGCCTCTCCTGCTCAATCTGGCCAGAGCTCAACACCGAAATTGCGAACGTCCCAGCGATTGCTCCTACACTAAAGGGGGCCAGCCCTGAAAGCTCTTGCTCGTCCTCATCTCCCCACTGGTAACCTCTCAAACGAACCACAAAACACTTGGGCTCTGAACTTCTTTAGCCTACTAAAACTTCCAACGTACACAGCCCTCTCCTGCTCAATCTGGCCAGAGCTCAACACCGAAAATTGCGAACGTCCCAGCGATTGCTCCTACACTAAAGGGGGCCAGCCCTGAAAGCTCCTTGCTGCTCCTCATCTCCCACTGGTAACCTCTCAAACGAACCCACAAACACTTGGGCTCTGAAACTTGTTTAGCCTACTAAAACTTCCAACGTACACAGCCTCTCCTGGCTCAATCTGGCCCAGAGCTCAAACACCGAAATTGCGAACGTCCAGCGATTGCTCCTACACTAAAGGGGGCCAGCCCTGAAAGCTCTTGCTGGGTCCTCATCTCCCACTGGTAACCTCTCAAACGAACCACAAAACACTTGGGCCCTCTGAACTTGTTTAGCCTACTAAAACTTCCAACGTACACAGCCTCTCCTGCTCAATCTGGCCAGAGCTCAACACCGAAATTGCGAACGTCCAGCGATTGCTCCTACACTAAAGGGGGCCAGCCCCTGAAAGCTCTTGCTGGTCCTCATCTCCCACTGGTAACCTCTCAAACGAACCACAAACACTTGGGCCTCTGAACTTGTTTAGCCTACTAAAACTTCCAACGTACACAGCCCTCTCCTGCTCAATCTGGCCAGAGCTCCAACACCGAAATTGCGAACGTCCAGCGATTGCTCCTACACTAAAGGTGCCAGCCCTGAAAGCTCTTGCTGGGTTCTCATCTCCAGCTGGTAAACCTCTCAAACGAACCCACAAAACACTTGGGCTCTGAACTTGTTTAGCCTACTAAAAACTTCCAACGTACACAGCCTCGCCTGCTCAATCTGGCCAGAGCTCAAACACCGAAAATTGCGAATGTCCAGCGATTGCTCCTACACTAAAGGGGCCAGCCCTGAAAGCTCTTGCTGCTCCTCATCTCCCACTGGTAAACCTCTCAAACGAACCACAAAACACTTGGCCTCTGAACTTGTTTAGCCTACTAAAAACTTCCAACGTACACAGCCTCTCCCTGCTCAATCTGGCCCAGAGCTCAAACACCGGAATTGCGAAACGTCCAAGCGATTGCTTCCTACACTAAAAGGGGCCAGCCCTGAAAGCTCTTGCTGGTCCTCATCTCCCCACTGGTAAACCCTCTCAAACGAACCACAAACACTTGGCCCTCTGAACTTGTTTAGCCTATTAAAACTTCCAACGTACACAGCCTCTTCCTGCTCAATCTGGCCAGAGCTCAACACCGAAATTGCGAACGTCCAGCGATTGCTCCTACACTAAAGGTGCCAGCCCTGAAAGCTCTTGCTGGTCCCTTATCTCCCACATGGTAACTTCTCAAACAAACCACAAAACACTTGGGCTCTGAACTTCTTTAGGCTACTAAAACTTCCAACGTACACAGCCTCTCCTGCTCAATCTGGCCAGAGCTTCAACACCGAAATTGTGAACGTCCAGCGATTGCTCCTACACTAAAGGGGGCCCAGAACTGAAAGCTCTTGCTGGTCCTCATCTCCCACTGGTAACCTCTCAAACGAACCACAAACACTTGGCCTCTGAACTTGTTTAGCCTACTAAAACTTCCAATTGTACACAGCCTCTCCTGCTCAATCTGGCCAGAGCTCAACACCGAAATTGCGAACGTCCAGCGATTGCTCCTACACTAAAGGGGCCAGCCCTGAAAGCTCTTGCTCGTCCTCATCTCCCACTGGTAACCTCTCAAACGAACCACAAACACTTGGCCTCTGAACTTCTTTAGCCTACTAAAACTTCCAACGTACACAGCCTCGCCTGCTCAATCTGGCCAGAGCTCAACACCGAAATTGTGAACGTCCAGCGATTGCTCCTACACTAAAGGTGCCAGCCCCTGAAAAGCTCTTGCTGGTCCTCATCTCCCACTGGTAACCTCTCAAACGAACCACAAAACACTTGGCCTCTGAACTTGTTTAGCCTACTAAAACTTCCAACGTACACAGCCTCTCCTGCTCCATCTGGCCAAAATTCAAGACCGAAATCGCGAACGTCCAGCGATTGCTCCTCCACTAAAGGGGCCAGCCCTGAAAGCTCTTGCTGCTCCTCATCTCCCACTGGCAACCTCTCAAACGAACCACAAACACTTGGGCTCTGAACTTGTTTAGCCTACTAAAAACTTCCAACGTACACAGCCTCTCCTGCTCAATCTGGCCAGAGCTCAACACCGAAATTGCGAACGTCCAGGGATTGCTGCTACACTGAAGGTGCCAGCCCCTGAAAGCTCTTGCTGGTCCTCATCTCCCACTGGTAACCCTCTCAAACGAACCACAAACACTTGGGCTCTGAACTTCTTTAGCCTATTAAAAAACTTCCAACGTACACAGCCTCTCCTGCTCAATCTGGCCAGAGCTCAACACCGAAATTGCGAACGTCCAGCGATTGCTCCTACACTAAAGGGGCCCAGCCCTGAAAGCTCTTGCTGGTCCCTCATCTCCCACTGGTAAACCTCTCAAACGAACCACAAAACACTTGGCCTCTTGAACTTGTTTAGCCTACTAAAACTTCCAACGTACACAACCTCTCCTGCTCAATCTGGCCAGAGCTCAACCACCGAAATTGCGAACGTCCAGCAATTGCTTCCTACACTAAAGGGGCCAGCCCTGAAAGCTCTTGCTGCTCCTCATCTCCCACTGGTAAACCTCTCAAACGAACCACAAAACACTTGGGCTCTGAACTTGTTTAGCCTGCTAAAACTTCCAACGTACACAGCCTCTCCTGCTCAATCTGGCCAGAGCTCAACACCGAAATTGCGGAACGTCCAGCGATTGCTTCCTACACTAAAGGTGCCAGCCCTGAAAGCTCTTGCTGGTCCTCATCTCCCACTGGTAACCTCTCAAACGAACCCACAAAACACTTGGGCTCTGAACTTGTTTAGCCTACTAAAACTTCCAACGTACACAACCTCTTCCTGCTCAATCTGGCCAGAGCTCAACACCGAAATTGCGAACGTCCAGCGATTGCTCCCTACACTAAAGGGGCCCAGCCCCTGAAAGCTCTTGCTGGTCCTCATCTCCCCACTGGTAACCTCTCAAACGAACCACAAACACTTGGCCTCTGAACTTGTTTAGCCTACTAAAAACTTCCCAACGTACACAGCCTCTCCTGCTCAATCTGGCCAGAGCTCAACACCGAAATTGTGAACGTCCAGCGATTGCTCCTACACTAAAGGTGCCAGCCCTGAAAAGCTCTTGCTGCTCCTCATCTCCCCACTGGTAACCTCTCAAACGAACCACAAACACTTGGGCTCTGAACTTCTTTAGCCTACTAAAACTTCCAACGTACACAGCCTCTCCTGCTCAATCTGGCCTGAGCTCAACACCGAAATTGCGAACGTCCAGCGATTGCTCCTACACTAAAGGGGCCAGCCCTGAAAGCTCTTGCTGCTCCTCATCTCCCACTGGTAACCTCTCAAATGAACCACAAACACTTGGCCTCTGAACTTGTTTTAGCCTACTAAAACTTCCAACGTACACTGCCTCTCCTGCTCAATCTGGCCAGAGCTCAACACCGAAATTGCGAACGTCCAGCGATTTGCTCCTACAATAAAGGGGCCAGCCCTGAAAGCTCTTCCTGCTCCTCATCTCCCACTGGTAACCTCTCAAACGAACCACAAACACTTGGCCCTCTGAACTTGTTTAGCCTACTAAAACTTCCAACGTACACAGCCTCTCCTGCTCAATCTGGCCAGAGCTCAACACCGAAATTTGCGAACGTCCAGCTATTGCTCCTACACTAAAGGGGCCAGCCCTGAAAGCTCTTGCTGGTCCTCATCTCCCACTGGTAACCTCTCAAACGAACCACAAAACACTTGGGCTCTGAAACTTCTTTAGCCTACTAAAACTTCCAACGTACACAGCCTCTCCTGCTCAATCTGGCCAGAGCTCAAACACCGAAATTGCGAACGTCCAGCGATTGCTCCTACACTAAAGGGGCCAGCCCTGAAAGCTCTTGCTGGTCCTCATCTCCCACTGGTAACCTCTCAAACGAACCACAAACACTTGGCCTCTGAACTTGTTTAGCCTACTAAAACTTCCAACGTACACTGCCTCTCCTGCTCAATCTGGCCAGAGCTGAACACCCGAAATTGCGAACGTCCAGCGATTGCTCCTACACTAAAAGGTGCCAGCCCTGAAAGCTCTTGCTGCTCCTTATCTCCCCACTGGTAACCTCTCAAACGAACCACAAAACACTTGGGCTCTGAATTTGTTTAGCCTATTAAAACTTTCCCCCCCAACGTACACAGCCTCTCCTGCTCAATCTGGCCAGAGCTGAACACCCGAAATTGCGAACGTCCAGCGATTGCTCCTACACTAAAGGGGCCAGCCCTGAAAGCTCTTGCTTCTCCTCATCTCCCACTGGTAACCTCTCAAAACGAACCACAAACACTTGGGCTCTGAACTTGTTTAGCCTACTAAAAACTTCCCAACGTACACAGCCTCTTCCTGCTCAATCTGGCCAGAGCTTCAACACCGAAATTGCGAACGTCCAGCGATTGCTCCTACACTAAAGGGGCCAGCCCTGAAAGCTCTTCCTGCTCCCTCATCTCCCA